>NW_025335849.1:4235-9985 GCF_004798865.1 Varanus komodoensis | reverse complement strand
TCTAGTATGAGGAATGTTTTCTGTATTGGAGAGTGAATGAGCTGAGCAATCCTTACGACTTGCACTTTTGTGGAGGTCTCCATTATTTTTGGGAGGTACCCTGGGAAGGGGCAAAATGGATAGAGGGGAGCAAACACGCACATGCGTGTCATTATCTGGAAAAAGAGTTGGAATGGCCAGTTGTGACAACCGCTCTTGTTTCGATCAGAGACCACGTTGGAAAGCTTATTTAGCGTGCCCTCTTTATGGCACTTTTCGCCTTCATATGGACCGGATCTTCCTTTGGCCTGCGTGCCTAAGAGACCCACGCCGTCAAAATCATCTGTTTGCCATCTCAAAGACCATAGCTGAAAGATAATTTCCAGTGCGAAGTTTCTGGCTAAGGGAGAGAACACAGGAGTAAGTACATCCATTTTCCATCTCTCTCTTCATGCAAACGGCGGCTTGATGGCCTGTGACAGTGTAGTTCTCCTGAAGCCTACCTCAAGCAAGATCCTTGCCTGAGAAGAGCCTTCCCTTCGGTTTTCAATCTGCACGCCGTTTTACCAGTGTTGTTGATATGGTTTCTCTTTGGATGGGTGGCAATCCATCTGAGTGAAATTTAGGAGCGCCGTGTTGAGCACGAAGTCATTTGGTGGGGTAGAGGCTGACGTTCGTCCTTTGTTTTCCCCCATGCACTAGACGGTCCACATCAGAGGTCCCAGAGAAGAGTCTCACACAAAGGCCACGTCTCTTGTTTGCAGCTGGGGTTGACTGCTCCAGGGCCCCGAAGACACCGACCGGGCACTTGATCTCCCAGAACATTCATCAGAGAAACGACGAGCATCAGACCGTGATCGACGACGTGTTCTCTGCTGGAGATGGAGAGCGGCAGACAGACCGATTCACGCAAAGTGAGTGTCTGATGTGCTGCTGCCAAAGCCCTTGGCATCAGAATTGTTTCTGCGGACGCAGCTCGTGTGAGGAAGACGCCCCCTGGCACCTCCCTTAAATCTTTCCCATTCACATTGCCGATGTGCCATCCTTTTCATAGTGACTTGGGTGGGGACAGGTTCCCTGATGTACCTGCTGAAGCTGCTGTCACTCCTTCTGTGCACCATGTCCCGGGTGGTAGAAGGAGGTCACCCCTCCAAATACAGAAACAGCAGTGCCAGAATCCTCCAGATTGCTTTTGGCACAGCCCCGTGCATGTGCAGGCAGGAAGAGGGCCTGCAACTCCCACGGTTCTGCAGCGGGATGGGGAGTCACGTGTGGCTCAACATGCGTAGGCTTGCACCGCGATTCATTTTCCTTGCCTTTCCTGATCCTGCTCCACCGCCGTCCAGCCTGCGATTTCGAGCCACCTGTGCTGATGACGACTGGACAATACTAACCAGCCCTCTTACGTTTTGACCTTTCAGGGGAGATGCTGGCAGTCCCGTCATTCGTGAGGCCGATGCCAGGAAGGAGCTGCATGGGACCATCAGCGGGGCGCTAGCCGTGCCGAGAAGGAGAAACCCGCAGTCTAAACGGGGGACCCACGGGTTGCATCGCACCTGAACGGAGTCCGAGACAGGACCCACCGCCCTCCTGGATGAACGCGGGGACTTCCTTTGCAGCCTGCTGGGCGACTCCTTGAAAGCGAGCAAATGAACGTCACGGTGTCGAGCCAGTTTTGGAGCTGATTTTTCCTCGGTGGTTATTTTTGCAGCTTCTCATGTCATTCTGTCTGGGGTGGAAATCTTCAGCCGTCGCTGAAACAAAACTTGTCCCACTGAAAAACAGGACCGTATCTAAAATTTGAATGGGAGCTGCTCTGTCGGTCCATCCGATCTGTGCCACTGTATCTCTAGAAATTAGTATTGAATCATGGTGTGAGGTTTTCTGGTGAGTCCTCAAATGAGCTATGAACTCGCTAACCTTGGAGCCACCCAGAAAAACAAAGGCCCACGTAGGACGTGAGGATGTGGTCTGAGCTGGTTTAACTAGAGCTTCACTGGAACGGCCGAGCTTCATGAGGTTAGAGTGCCGTGACCTTGGCGTCAGGTTCTGTCATTCTCAGGGATGTCCTGCCTTTGCCCCTGTGTCTGAGAGCCACTGCACGAACCGTCACTGAGCCTGCAGAGTTGTATACGTTCACCCTGTGAGCTTGGGTGGCCTTTGGCAGACGTGGGGCGGGGGTGACCCCTCACAACGAAGTTGTAAATTCATTGTTGCTGAACATTTCCTTTTCAAATCAGCTTTTATTTATTGAACTTGTAATTGGGGCTGGATGGCCCCTTGTTAGTTAATGATTTTATTTTAATCTCTTCCTCATAAACTGTAAGTATAAAAAGTCAATTCAGTATCACACCTCTGCCGACTTCCCTTGCTTTATTTTGCACTGGGTTCAGGCGTTTACTGTCACCTTTAAGACTTATCCCCCTGCTGTAAAGTGCGGATTCCCTGTGTGCTACGCTTTGCTGATTCTGAACCCCTCCTCATTTTCCTGCTCTCAGCTGCTGGGCTCCTATTGTGTTGACTTTGCCGCATCAGCTCTGTGACATGTTCTAACTGCAGCACGGCAAGAAAGGGCACTAGCCGGAGGAAGGGGCCTTCCTGCCCTTCCCTTTGGTTGCCCGCTGCAGCCCACCCTGTGGACTACGCAACACAGGCCCGGTGTCACGAGTCAGCCTTTATACCCTGCCCCGTTACTAGCGCTTTAAAACAAGGACTGATGAAATGGCAAAGCATCCAGCCATGCACAGTAAAATCACGCTTAAAAGCAATGATACATTAAAATGGTGGGAGAAAAATAGAATGAAATACCAGAGGAAAGGTCGGGGACCAACAAGACAAGCCCTGCATCGAGTGGGCAAATGCATCTGCAGCGCTGCTGCAGAAAGTGGAGGATGCTGAGTGGAAGGCGTGTCTTCTCGATGGCTGTTGGACCTTGAAGTCTCTTAAAAGGCTACTATTTTATTATTGACCACCATTAGGAGAGGTGCAGAGTTTGTGCAGACAGAGGCTCGTGTATATGCCATGTGTACCATGCCTTTTTCTCTTGTAAGGAACTCAAGGCGGCTGGCACAATGCTTGGCCCAATTTGATGCTCACAACAACAACCCTGTGGGGTAGGACAGGTCAAGACTCTGTGCCTGGCCCAATGTCAGTTGGTGAGCTGCATGGCCAGGCAGGGAGTAGAGGCCGGATCGCCACAGCTCCAGCCCCAGCCTGGCACGCGGTATCGCTGCCCTCGCCGGCTGGGGGAGCCTCACCCGGTCCCCGCATTCAGAAGCCTCGTCCAGCCAGTGCAAGGCTCCCGAGCGAGCGGGGAAGCCGAGCCCGGCGGAGGCGACTGTGGCAGCCGAGGGCCCGATCCGCGGGGATGGCGCCCCGGAGCAATGCGGGAAGGGGGTGCGCCTGCTGGGCCGCTCCTCTGGATCAGGATCGGGGGGGGAGGGGAGGATGGCGGCGGGGGCGCATTCCTGGGCAGGCCAGCGGGCCTGGCCCAGCAGGGAGAGCTGGGGGGACGGAGTCGGGCGGGGCGGCCGAGGTGGGGCGGCAGCAAGCGGGGCGCTGTCAAGCCCGCTGTGCACGCCCTTATTGCGACGGGCCGGGTCAGGCAGCGCGGGAGAAACGTTCCGCGTGCGAGCGGCCACGTCGCACTACCAAGCAAACGGACCTTCCGGGGAAAAAGGGCAGGAAAGAGCCAGGCCTCCCCTTCTGGCGGCCATCTTAGGAGAGGCAAGGAAGTGCCTCACGCTCGGGAGGGGAGGGAGGGAAGTGATGACGCAGGCGCCATCTTGGTCGTGGCTTCTTACAGGGAGTGTAGTCCTCCGCCATTTTAGTAGTGGCCGGCCTTGCAGAGGCGTTCCATAGACGTACGAAGGGGAAGAGGTGCCGCTCCTGCCCTGTGCACCTGCCCCCAGGACGCGATCCCCTTCTCCTGCTCGGCGTCTACTCGAAGTAGGGATTGTATTCTCCAGGCTTGGACTCGCAGCTGTCCTACCTCGCAGGGCTGTTGTGAGGATAGAACAGGGAGAATGGGACTCGTGGGCGCTGCCTTGGGGTTAGGATGATCTCCAAGATCATTTTCAGGTAGGCTATCGTCAAGGGAGAGAAGAGCTGGAAGTATCTTGTGGGAAAGGCTAGCCCTGATACCCATGGGTGCCTGCCTTCTCCCCGCTCAGCTCTCATTCTTCTTTTCTCATTTCCTTCTCCTCTGCCATGACAAACGGCTCAGAAGACAGGATGTCTCATGAGAGAAAAGGCTGGTGAAAGCCTTTCCTTTTTTAAAAAAAAAGTTTTATTATTATTATTTTCTACGAGCTAAAAAAAATAAAAAAACTAAAAACATCAATCAGCAGAGACATCAGAACTGCTGGGTCAACCTCCTCCCCCATTTTTTAAATAGCAATCCATAGACATATTCAAATCTGCGCACAGTCCCGTTTCTCTAGACAATAATAAAAAGAGTTCCACGTTTGACAGAAATATGTATCCTCTTTCTCCTTCAGAGGCAAAGTCAGCCTGTCCATTTCAGTGCAGTCCAGGATCTTTTTAAAAATCAGATAATCAGAAGGTGGTTCTTCACCCCTCCAATGTGGGGCAAATACAATCCTTGCTGCAGTAATCACTACATGTAGATCAAATAGGTTGCCTGTTTGTCAACATCATCAGACACATTTCCTAATAAAAAGACTTCAGGTTTCAATATTAAAGATTTGTGTAACATTTCCTCAAGCCATTTATGTAGTTTAGCCCAATAGATTTTTCCCTTATGACAAGTCCACCACATGGGATAAGAAGGACCAGGTTAGTGTTTGCCTTTCCAGGGAAAGCCTTCAGGCCGCAATTCCCGGCAGTGGCCACAGGAGGGCACTCCAGGCGCGCCGCTGACGCCTCCGTTGCTGAGCGTAGAGCCGCACCGGGATCCCCGGCTGCACGAAGCCCTCCCCACGCACGGACTCTGGATTTGCCGTGGATCTTTGTGGATGCGCAGCTCGTAATTTCTGCCCATGCTAAACACATTCCAACCATGAAAAATAGAATAAAACACTAGAGGCAGGTCGGGGACCAGCAAGACAAGCCCTGCATCGAGTGGGCAAATGCATCTGCAGTGCTGCTGCAGAAAGCGGAGGATGCTGAGTGGAAGGCGTGTCTTCTCGATAGCTGTTGGACCTTGCAGTCTCTAAAAAGGCTACTATTCTATTATTGACCACCATTAGGAGAGGTGCAGAGTTTGTGCAGACAGAGGCTCGTGCATACGCCATGTGTACCATGCCTTTTTCTCTTGTGAGGAACTCAAGGTGGCTGGCACAATGGTTGGCCCAATTTGATGCTCACAACAACGACCCTGCGGGGTAGGACAGGTCAGCTGGTGAGCTCCATGGCCAGGCAGGGTCTAGAAGCCGGATCGCCACAGCTCTGGCCCCAGCCCTGCACGCTGAATCGCTGCCCGCGCCAGCTGTGGGGGCCTCGCCACCTCACCCGGTCCCCACACTCGGAAGCCTCGTCCAGCCAGCGCAAGGCGACCGAGCGAGCAGGGAAGCTGAGTCCGGCAGAGGCAACTGTTGCAGCCGAGAGTCCGATCCGCGGGGATGGTGCCCCGGAGCAACGCGGGAAGGGGGTGCGCCTGCTGGGTTGCTCCTCTGGATCAGGACTGAGCAGAGGGGGGCAGGGGGCATTCCTGGGCAGGCCACCGGGCCTGGCCCAGCAGGGGGAACTGGGGGCAGGAGGGATGGAGCCGGGGGGGGGGCGAGGTGGGGAAGCAGCAGAGGGGCGCTGCC
>NW_025335849.1:2678-3702 GCF_004798865.1 Varanus komodoensis | reverse complement strand
TTCACCAAAATGGGTATCGTTGAGGGTCTGGGCACGGATCTAGTCACATTGCGTTATTTCCAATTCCCGGCAGTGGCCACAGGAGGGCGCTCCAGGCGCACTTCGATGCCCCCGTTGCTGAGCGCAGAACCGCTCTGCCCCCGCCCCCCCCCCCGGCTGCACGGAGCGCCCCCCACGCACGGGCTGCACGTGCCCCTGCCCCCCCCGGAATGTCGGCAATGGAGCCCCTCCGCCCTCCTGGGACACGGGCCGGGCTGGGGCTCGGCCTGCTGGGCTCTTCGTGGATGCCACTGTCCACTCCGGCTCTTCACTTTCGCGGCTCCAGACACGCGCCTGCGCGGAGACAGGCCGCTCCCAACGTGGCTGACGGGCAAGGCCCCTCTCTGGGTGGGACACTGCCAACATGGCGAGGGCCGAGAGCGCGTCACTTCTCCGCGCCGCAGGCGCCTCGGTTTTGACGTCACGCGCAGCATGGCTGCCCGAAGGCGACCTGGGGCTTCTTGCTGCCCTTCCTGCCTCTCCTGCCATGGCCGCCCGAGGCGAGGGAAGGGGGGCGGCTGGCAAGAAGGGCTGCTTCTCCCTCCCGTCCCTGATGACGGAAGGGGGGCGTTCCGTTGCCCCCCTCGTGTCATTCGCCCCCTCTGGCAGGGGGCTCCGGCCTTTTTCGGTCCCTCCAAGTAAGTCACACCTGTTTCAAGAGTGGCCAGTCTACACAACTCTGGCGCGACCACTGCTGGAGTCCTGCGTCCAGTTCTGGGCTTCGCATTATAGCAGGAACCCAGCTAGGCTGGAATCGGTTCAGCTCAGGGTCACAGGAATAGTAGCTGCGTTGGGAGGGAGGACGCGTGAGGAGACATGGGGGGAACTAAAGGAACTCGCCGTAACCGAACCCTGACCCGCCCCGAGGCTTTTGCCAATGGGGCGGCCTCCAAATGTGCCAAGTAAATAAATAAATATTTAAACAAAGGGCTAAAGTCCCATTGAAAATAATGTGATCTTGAAAACGCCTTCCTGGAGCTGCTTT
>NW_025335849.1:1612-1735 GCF_004798865.1 Varanus komodoensis | reverse complement strand
ACCATTGCCAGCAAGGGCAATTAGCAGTGCCGGGAATGGGGGGGGGGGGTACTTGCCTGGCCCCTACTGGAAAGGGGCTGCTCCTGTGTGTGGGATGAGTTTCCTTTCCTTCTCCCCCCCCAT
>NW_025335849.1:0-1512 GCF_004798865.1 Varanus komodoensis | reverse complement strand
CCCCCCCCATGCTTTGGGCACTCGCTCTTCCCAAGGCCCCAAGTATCGCCCGTGAAGAGCTGGCTTGCCAAGCATCAATCACCTCACGGACTAAGGTGAGCCGTCCCACACAAAGAGGCTGCTTGCCGGGGAGGGATGCAAGCTACGTCAAAGCTCAGCCCCGAAATCAAGCCAGGCAAACCAAGCCACGTGGTTCCCATGGAGGGGACGCTTGCCTGGCGTGGCTCGAGCATACCCACCTAAGTAGCCAGGCGCATGAAGAAGCAGCTTTTTATTCATTCATTTATTTATTTATTTATTAAAACATCTCTATGCCACCCCATTCGCCGAAGCCTCGGGGCGGCTCACAACATGAAATTAAAATACAGGAAATAACAATATAAAATATAAATCACGTCGCCCAGCTTGCCCGGCACGAGGCTAATCTGGCACTAAGCTCAGGCTCCCCACGAAAAGGAAGCCCGCCTACAGGAGATGGAAACTCTCTCACCCCTTGAAGGGGGCTCTGGCCAGGAATCGAGAGAAATTCTCACTCAACTCGGCCATCCCATGAAGAGTTGGCCTTTCGGGCATTACTTCTGAGTTAGAGAATGGCTCCCCATGAAGGGGACCCTTGCCCGGCGTGGCCAGAGAACACATCTCTATGGAGCCCACCTCGTGAAAAAGCGGCTTGCCCGGTACGAGGCTAAGCTGGCACTCAGCTGAGGCTTCCCCATGAAGAGGAAGCCCGCCTCCAGGAGATGGAAACTCTCTCACCCCTTGAAGGGGCCTCTGGCCAGGACTCTACAGAAAGTCTCACTTGACTCGGCCATCCCATGAAGAGGTGACCCGCCGGGCATTACTTCTGACTAGGATGATCGCTCCCCTTGAAGGGGACGCTTGCCAGGCACAAATGGTCTGCAGGTTCCCTGAGAAAAGCCCTGTTGGTGTGTGAAGTGCTTGAGACACCCACCTTCTGTACTTCAGCGGTCCTGATGGGCAGCAGTGTGTACACATGTCCAGGGAATTCATGGGTCCGCTCACACCTCTTCCAGCCATCCTCCTTTTCTTCAGCGGCTGTCGCGGGGAATGCCGCAAATTCCCGACCGTGATGGGCACAACCCCTGGCGCGGAGAAGGCTAAGGCTTAGCATTACCGCCGCCTTGGAACATGCCTCCCACACCCACTCCATGCAAAGCCATCTCAGCGGGCCGAGACAGCTCGACCTCATGCAGGTAAGCACCCGCCGTTGGCCCTGTCACCACAGCACTCCGCTCACTGTGCCTGGAAGGGCAGGCTTCCCTGCACGCTCTAACCTGCCTCTATGCCGAACTCTGCCCACAACAAGAAGCCTTCCTTGGCAGTTCTGCTGAAAACGTCTTTGCCCCAAAAGCAACGCAACACGAGACTCACTCTTTCTCACTTCTCCAAGGCAACAGCAGCTCTTCCATTCCAGCATGCACAAAGCGGAAGTCACCGTTCAACATGGTCATTTCCCACAAGGAGCTGCGGAGCGCCAGAAGATGCACGGTC
>NW_025335848.1:17747-23748 GCF_004798865.1 Varanus komodoensis | reverse complement strand
CCCCTTCTGACTCGCTCATTTTTCTATGTTTCTATGTTTTCTATATAGTGAGACTAGAAGAAGAAATAAAAGAATTAGAGAAAAATTTATTAAAAGTAGAGAAAACAAAATTATGTTAGACTAACAGCAAAAAGAAAAGAAATACAAAGGATTGAAATAGAACAACTTCAAAGACAGCTAATTTACTTGAAAAGGGAATTTTATGAAAATAGTAATAAAAATTCCAAAATGCTGGCCAGAGCCACACAAGTCTAAAAAGCAAAAAAAAAAAAAAAGAATTGGGGTAATAAAAAATGAAAAAAGGGAAAGTTATAATAAGGTGAAAGAAAAACTTTTAATTTTTTAAAGGTTTTTTGAGAAATTACACAAGGGAAATGAAATAGATTTTAATGAAAGTCAAAAATATATAGAAAAGAATTTAAAGTGTAAAATCCAAGAAGAGGATAAAGAAATCATGGAAACTAAACTATATTACTTCATAATTTTAGATATTTAGGAATTGCTATTCCAAGAGATAGCGAAGAATGTAAAAAGAAAAAATATGAAAAGTTAAAGAAGGATATACAAAATAAAAGAAGAAGAATATGAAAAGTTAAAATTATCATGGTTTGGAAGAATAGCAGTAACAAAAATGAATATTCTGCCAAAGATTAATTTTTTTGTTTGTTTTGGATGATCCCAATCAGGTTTTATGATCAAGAATGAAAGGAATTGCAGAAATTATTGGAGGTCTATTGTAATGGAGGGAAAAGAGCAAATAAAGCCTTATGGTATGAACCACCAAAAAAAGGAGGACTGGGCATTTCAGATGTTAAAAAGTATTGGGTTGCAAAGCAATTAAAGGTAGTTCCAGATATTACAGCCCAAAATAAAAATTAATATGGAGGGATATTGAATTAAATGAATTAAGGGAAATAGCTGATCATTTAGAGTCATATAGGTTTAAAAAGGACATTTGAAAGATTAATAAGAGAATTAAAGGGTTAATGAAAGTAAATGAATAGAATGACATTTGTGAAGATTTTGTAAAAGCAGTACTGATAAGAAGGCAAAGGTTGTAAACCCAATCAAGATTATATGAATTTCTGGAGTGGCTATGGGTATAATTGAAGTACACATTATTAATTCTCATGGTATGTGTATGATGGTAGTATTGCTCTCCGGGGTGGTGGGTGCACTCTTTCATTTATTCTTTTTTTTAATTATAATGGCTTTTTCTGTCTTTTCTGAGTTGTTCTAGGAATCTCCTGCTTCTTGTGGCCACTGGTCCCCTTCTTCTCAGAAGTCAGGCTTGCCTTGATAGGCCAAGAAATTATTCTGTGGATGAATCCAGGTTTAAATGTGAACCCTTGTAGCCCGGTGCATCAGATACTAAAACATGAGCAGGTATTATTTTAATTGATCATTTGCTTAGACTTTTTATAGAATAGATTTAATATAGTATAATCTTCATCTTGAAGACAATGAAAATTAGTGTAATATAGACTTAGCAACATGGTGATTTTAAGACCATTGTACATGCTCATAAAAGGTCAAAAAGGGGTGGCACGATAACCACTCAGTGTCAGGATTCCTGTCATACTTTCCCCTACATAAAACTAATCCCGCACTGAGAGCTTCCCAAAAGTTCTTAATGGTCATTAAATCAGCAACAGTTCTGGGCCAATGTTGTCTTACTGCATTTTTGTAATATTTTTAGGATAATCAAATTAATTAATTGTATCAATTGTGTAATACAATTTAGGAGCTTTTTAAAATATTAAATGGATTCGTACATAAACCACTTGGAAATCCTAGAATCCAACATGGAAACATGGAATAAAATGAATATAATGCATAAAAACATTTCTGACATATCATTACAATCATGAATGTAGGTTTGATTTGTTCATTTGTTAGATTTAGCTAAACTCTTCCGCCTATGTTTCCTTCTGGTACATAAGTGGACTTTGGTTGACTCACCCACTATGAAGGCGATTATTTCTATCTCCCAGTTCTCTGCAGTGGATCGTGGACCCTTCCATGGGCATCAGAGCTGGTGAGTGCAATGAAAGGGACAGGTTGCCTCCAGTCATGCCATACCAGATGGAGATAAAATGTAAGGAATTCAGGAGTATCCAGAGAAGAAGGAAGAAGAACTGGAAGTCATTCATGGAAGAACTGCTCATGGTCCCTGCCTATAATATTCTGATATAGAGGCAACACTACTTCTCCATTCCATACTTTATGACAGGTGTGCAGGGTTAGTCCCAGACAAAAAGATCAGATACCACATCTGGTCATGGGGAGGATTACCTCACTGCTGGCCCATGGCCCCTTGGGGTAACTGACCAAACATGTTTGCACACCCTTACCCTCACGCTATGGTTCTTACACTTCTGAAAATTATGACTGTGATGTGAAAGGACATCCTTTTCATGCTGGTTCACAGTGCTGTAGGGTCCTGTTTGAGGCTGCCCCCCGCATCTGATCTCCCACGAAGGTCACCATTGGCTTGCCCAGTTCCGTATTTTCCCCCAAATTCTACATTACTGTGGGGAGACTTAAGGTAGAAAACAGACTGGGTCTCATCACAATATATTCTGATTAGTGTGTCTACATTTGCCCACGAATATAGTTTTCAATCAAATCATTTATTTCTTGGACAAGTTTTCTGCTTGTTTATTTTAATCTAGAAAGCTCCAAGATATGGTTATTTGCCCTATCCACTGAAATTGGAACTCAGTCTCAGAACTAGAACATGCTCCCATTTTGAGAGAGATGATTCATTGTTTTTGGATGTGCTCTGGTCAAATTTTGAAACACTGTGGGTTTGAGATGCTTTGCCACATAGCACACTAGAACCATTAATTGAGACTCTGCCCAGTGTTCACAATTTATTTGGAACTAGGTGGGATTCAAAATCAGCACATTGGCCAAAATGTCCAGGGTTCTCCCACCCACCATGGAGATGGGACAAGAAGGACTCAGGACTGTCAAAACTTCTCTGAGTTCTTTCTTTTCTCTTTCCCATATCTGTACCTTCCACCCATTTGCTTTTCCTGAATGTCAGATAAAAACTCCATTCAAAGATGAAGCTTTTTCAAACTTGTTTCCTTGTAAGTATGCAAGAGGACTTCATGTTGATCAGAACATTCAAGAGAAGAGTAAGGTATTTGAACCCCTGGTGTCTACATTCTACCTAGATTGTGATTTTGCAAACTCCAGTGGCATAAGAGGGACTAGAGAACCTGCAGCCACTCCTCACCTTAATGATCTGACCTTCAATTTCCTTCTTCCCTATTACAGCAGTGGAAGAAGGTCTCAGGGGATGAACATGTTTGCTTACCTAATTCTGCAATTGATATTTCATCATGCAAGCTTGAAACATTGCTGAAGTGTTTAGCTCCACAGTCATTATTGAAATGGTTAGAATTAATTTTCCATGACGAATTAATGTTGAGATTTATATGAAGAAGAAGGCAGGGCTCTTTCCCTGAGATCCCTTCCAGACATTAATTTGACAGCTCAAGCAGCAAATGTTGATTCTGCCACGGTATTCAAGGTATATTTTTTGCTACACTATGAGATTGAATTTGCATGGGATACCTTCTCTTCCCCATTGCTGCTGCTGGATCCAGTCACAATGCACCATGACTGAGGCAAGAGAGCTTCATGTCGAGAGACAGCTAGATGACTGGATGCCTGGAAGGAAATTAGCCACAAGGATGCTGCTGCTACGTCTGCTGCTTCTGATGCCAAAAGTGGTGCTGAAAGGTGATCCTATGAAGTGCTCTGGAAAACAACCTGCTTATATTCCACATGAGTGGTACCAGCCGGGAGATTTCCTCATTGGCGAGTTAGCATCCCATTTACATTTCATTCCCCCTAAACATTTCTTCTCCAGACATCCTTCTGAGGAGCTGCTAAACATCCCTGGGTAATGAATCCTGCATGCAATCACATACCAAACTTCTCTTGACTTTCAGTTTAGTCTTTGCTTATCTTTGAGTCAATTTCTGCCTATTCCTTCCTAGCTTGGATAATTAATTCCAATAATACTAATACTGATGATGCCCTCGCTGGATAGATTCATTTTGTTTTTTAGGAGGAGGAGTAGCTTTGTCTTCAGGTACACTGCCACTTATATCATATGGTGTGGCACTGGAAAAATTCATTAGCCCAACCATAAATGAAGAACTGGAATGTGTAGAGTACATCCAGAGTGCATTGTGAAGTCAACCTAAATGACAATTCTAACCCAGCCAAACTATGCTCTTGATTTCTTGATCTTACTCTGGCAATTTTGAAACTCCTTGAATACTACTTCAGTTCTGAAGTAACTAAAGGTTTTCCTTGCAGGGGTAAGTATGCTGGCTTGTTCCAAGGGGAAAAAGGCATTTAACAACCATGTTCCAAAGTATCACAACTTTTCTGGTATATTTTCCTGTGCGCGTTATCCACTTTGTGAGGCACATGAAGTGGTAACCTCTGACTAGCAGATGCTTTGCCATGGAGGAGCAACAAGTTTCCATATTGTCCCCTTTGATGTGTTAAAATGTATTTGTGCTTTGCAGCTCAGCAATTTCAATTTGCTACTTGCTTTCACATTTCTGGCATGCAAGGTTTGGATTAGTGAAATCTGGCCTCATATTGCCCCTCTTATAACAACCTGAGACATTTATTTGTCATGTTGTTAAAAATGAGAGATTTGGACATGTCCCATCAATTTATGGGTGATCGAGGGCACATGATGGCTATGAAAATCCACAAAAGCTACTTGGCAGTGATTTAACAAAGTGCAATTCCCATTAAACAAAGCACAGCTCTATTGTTAGGCTCTATTGCTAGGAGCGAAGCAGATAGGACTCCAGATTCACCAAAAATGCCATTCAGGAATGCCTCAGGATGGCGAGGGTGCATCCCTTGAGTTCCATTTTCTGCAGAAAGCAGGAGCATAATGCACTGTATAAAAAGATGTACCATGGAAAGATTGTGGTTTTGGAAGCAAAGGCAGGTTTTGGAAAACTGAGGAAATGTCATCTGTTGAAAACACACTATCAGGACCCACTTACCAAACGAAAGCTGCCCTGCAAAACAAAATGAATCTATCCAGGGAAATCTTGAAAATGTTTATACACATACCTTCATAAAATATGATGCTGAAATGATTTTGTGCACTGTTTAATGCTCTTGTAAAACTGCACATCTTTTCTTTTTCAGGGTGATAACAAAGTTCTACCAGCACATCCTAGCTTTGGTGTTTGCCATTGATGAGATCAATGAGAATCCCAACATCTTGCCCAATATCACTCTTGGTTTCCACATCTATGACAGCGGCACTGAATCAAGATTGACGTACCGCACCAATTTGGACCTTCTCTTCAATTCAGACCAGTTTGTCCCCAACTATGAATGTGGCTTGGAGAAGAGTCTCATGGGCATCATTGGGGGACTCAGTCTCGATACATCAGCTCGCATAGCAGAGATATCAAGTCTTTACAAGATTCCACAGGTGCGATCAGCCAGTGGAAGACAGTGGCCTGCTACCAGGTCTTTTGTATTAGTCATTCCCCACTTTCTAGTGGGAATTTGCTTGTTTGGCAGGATGCAGGGAGAAGAGAGTGGGAAATGGGGGCAGCAAAGGGAAATGAATTGTAGGAATGGCACAAAATACTTGCATCCTGCCTTAAAAATGCAGCTATAGGCCAAAAGCCTTGCCCAAAAGGAACTGCCAAGACTTGAAAAGGTTTGGGATCCTAGAATACAGCATTCATAAACTCAACTCTTTTTTCATAGTTCCATTAAGCCGAAACTGCAATGCAATTTAAGAACCCAATGTTTGTACAGCCTGGGAGGGATCGAGCCTCGGAGGACAGCAAACAACAAGGGCTAGAATACTGCCATGGAGGAATATATAGTCCACCCTTGCAGTGTTTTGCGGTCCATCTCAAAATTAAACTGATGTTGCACAAAGAAGGCTTGCATGGAAGAACTCATTGCAGAACCTTGGCTTTCCAAC
>NW_025335848.1:14967-16482 GCF_004798865.1 Varanus komodoensis | reverse complement strand
ACCTTTGAGATGAGTATGACTGGCCACAGCTACGGAATCTACAATGCAGTCTACACAGTGGCACATGCCTTACACATCCAGTACTCAGCTCTGACCAAACACAGAGCAACTGAGAGCAAAGATAGACTTCCTCCTTGGAACATAGAACCCTGGCAGGTATCCTTTCCTCACTGAGACATTGCACTGGGCCATTGGGCACCATGGCGGAGTCAGTATTACAGTGACCTCTAAAATTTAAACTAGATTATATTAATTACTGTTTTGTAATGTTTATAATCCTATATAAAGGATATAATCTTCCATAAAGATTTATACTGCCCTAAAATGTTTCATATGTAGATGGACTTTAATTGAACTTTGACTAATTCAAAGTACATTAAACATATATCCCATTTGTGCCAATTCTCAAATGGCACAAGTTCTCTTGGAAACATATCTAAACTTATCTAATCTAGAAGCCAATATAATGGAATATACTTTAATTCATGATCTGGATCGCATTCGATATGTCGGCTTCCTGAAAGAGGACAGAGCTCTTTTGGGGAAAGCCGCTTAACCAATTGAAATGAAATATCACTGAACTTCAGAGACTTTCCTTTTTCAATCTCCTTCTCTCTCCATGTAGCTCCACTCATTGATTCAGATGATCTCATTCAACAACAGTGCAGGGGACGAAATTGTGTTTAATGAGCATGGGCGATTCAAAGGGGGATTTGACATTACAAACTTGGTGACCTTCCAGAATCAGTCCTACATCAGAATCAAAGTAGGATGGATGCATCCTGCCATGGGCAAAGGATTTGTGATTCATGAGGACAAAATTGAGTGGCACAGACACTTGGCTCAGGTGGGAAAGTAACTCTGTTGCATAATTCACTGGGCATCTGTACTGTGAATTACAAGAATTGCCTGTTTTCATGGAGTAGGGACGCAATCCAATTATCACAAGACAACAGATTTCAGATCAAGAAAAGACCAATAAATCTGGGATTTGACACCCCTTGCCCTTGCCCTTCCTACAAAGTCATGTGGCTCTCCAAGTTCAGCACAAAAACCACACAAAGAGGGATGGGAGGGTGCTGCAGCTGAAAATAGTAAGGAGGGAGAGACTGCATGGCTTCACACATGAGCCCTAGTTTATGGAATGGTCTTCCATAGCAGGTGGTTGAAGACCCATTGGTGAAGTTGTTCAAGGATAGGCTAGACATGCACATGGTAGGCATATCATGAGCAGAGCTGTTTGGAGGCAGGGGTCACACTATTTGGCCTGGGCGGCCCCTTCTGACGCACTCTGTTTCTCTGTTTCTATGATGAGAAGCAATCTTGCATGGGTTCCCAGTGCATTTTTTCTTTTTCCTGGCTGTTCTAGACAGGTAATTAAGCTGTTATCTATTCTGAGAGGGTTTCCACCATCTTCAGTCCTCCCAAACCTGGCATAGAACCCCTGCTGGAAGGCTGAGGCATTTCTTTCAGGAAGTGCTGTTCCTTCCTGGAGATACATGTGAGGATTTGACA
>NW_025335848.1:12605-14547 GCF_004798865.1 Varanus komodoensis | reverse complement strand
GAGAATATCACTCAATGCTGGAACAATGGAATTGCATCAGCTTATTTCCTTGGTTGGGGTTGAGGTTTGGGTTTGGGTTAGGTGAGGGTCAGGATTCAGATCAGGGTCAGAGTTGGGGTCAGGGTTGGGGTCAGGATAAGGGGAGCAGCACTTTCAGTATATGAATTTTCCTCCCCCTTCAACGGTGTATAATTCTTTTGCATAAATAAGCTGGCAACATGCTTTGCAGAGCAGGAACCATGTTCCTCTGCATACTTCGTTCATTGCTGTCCAAGCTGTGAGGATTGCAAGCAGCCCACTGGTGTCCTCAGTGATCTTGTATTCAATGTCATTAACCTCCGTGTTGATCAGTACTGCAATTTATATGAAATTTAGTCTTCAAAAATTTTGCTTAATATTTAGCTTTCCAATTTCTTTGAACAGGTGCCACCCCTTTCTCTGTGTAATGACTTTTGCCATTCTGGCACCCACAAGAAGAAAAAAGAAGGAAAAAAATTTTGCTGCTATGATTGTGCTCCATGTCCAGATGGGATGTTTTCGAACCAGATTGGTAGGGCATATTCTATGCACAGATTCCGAGTGCTGGGTGCCTCCTTTTGTCACTGCCTGATCAGTTTTCTATTTCAAGTGTTCCAGGGAAGTGTTCTGGCAGTTTGGGAGCTACTGCCTCAGCTGGGTAATTTTTGGATTAGTTGCCAGGTCATGTCCGACCCTTCATGACTCCATGGACAACATTCCCCAAGGTTCTACTGTGCTCCACCATTCCTCAGAGTCCATCCAAGCCCACCCCCACTGACCCAGTGACCCATCTACCCATCTCAGCCTGTCATCCCCTTCCTCTTTTGCCTCCAATCATTCCCAGCATTAGGGTCTTTTCTAATGAGTCCTTCCTTAGGTGGCCAAAGTATTTGAGCTTCAGCTTTAATACTTGTCCTTCTAAAGAATAGTAAGAGTTGATTTCCTAAAAGATGTACTAATTTGATCTTTCTGCAGTCAAAGGGACTTTCAGGAGTCTTCTCCAGCACCACAATTCAAAAGCATCAATTCTTCAGCGCTCAGCCTTCCTTATTGTCCAACTCTCAGAGCCGTACGTTACAACTGGGAAAACCATAGCTTTGACTATACAAACTTTTGTTGGCAGTGTGATGTCTCTGCTTCTTAGTATACTATCCAGTTTTGCCATAGCTTTCCTCCCATGGTTGTTGTGCATCTGAGGTTGTTGATATTTCTTCCGCCAATCTTAATTCCTACTCATGATTCATCTAGCAGTGACAGGAGTGAGAGGAGAGAATAAATGCACAATACAGGCATTCATAGTTTAAAAAATAGCATAACTAAAAGGAAACATTTCTTTACTTTTGTACGATTTTTGTGACTTAGTCTTCTTTTTCTGGTACCAAAATGTTGCTTATCTTTACATATCTGACCTGAGACAGAGAGAGAGAGAGAGAGAGAGATTAGATTTCTTATATATATGACTGTTTTTACTATAATCAGGAAGATATATGCATTCTTCAGGGATATCCAATAGCACCACCTTGTCTGCTTCTGAGGGTTCCATTTTGGAAACTGGTATAGAAAAAGTGCTTGCAGCAATATGATGGGATCGGGCCTTCTTCATCCTAGCCATCCTGGTAATAAAGGCTAGCTCAGGAAAATGACATGTCATGATCCATGGCTCATTCTTGGGCCATGGCCCATTCTTGATATGATGGCAGCTTTCAATATTGTTTGGTTAACTCATTTCCACATGGCTGGTTTTTTTCTCACTGCCCTATGGAGCAGCAGTGTAACCACTCCTGAGGAAGCCCACTCAATACTGAAAGGTATTAGATAACAATGGCACAGTTGCAAACACTCCTTTCATAGGGACAGTACTTTGGAAGAGACACATTAGAGCCACTGCAGGAATTATGGAGGATGCTAATTACCTAGACCCATT
>NW_025335848.1:10164-12495 GCF_004798865.1 Varanus komodoensis | reverse complement strand
AGTTGTTTGAACAGGTGGCTTCTTCTCTCTGGGATCTCATGTCTGGACTTGGGAATCCCTGTAGGTTAGTATCCCTCAAGTACCTGCAGCAATTGGGAGAAAGATGGTGACCTGAGAAACCTACTGTGAGAGCTTTGTCCCACCTTTGAGTACTACCATCACTGTGTTTGGTGTCACTTCCATCACAGTGTTGAAGACAAATGTCCCTCTTTGTTCTTTGTCTGACCTCTGCCTGGGAGACAGGCAACAGCAGCAAATGACATAATAACCTTTGTATTGTAGAGAAAGAAAAGAGGGCGAGAGAGCAAGATTCAATGGCAATAGAGTGTGACTATCCAGTGGAAATCAGCTCTTTTCATTCTTCTAACATTCTCTATATAAGCATTTAATTGGATAGTGAGAGGAGATGTTATAAAAAGATGCATATCAAATAATTTTTCTTCACTTACTGTCCTCCCCCTGGTGCCAAAACATTTACATATTTTGACCTGATAGTTAAAGGTTTATATCTTATTTTGGTTAAGCTTATTATGTTGATTCAAATAAATTGATTTGTTAGTCTAATTGGGAAAAATTATTCTTTCAATGAATTTTTAAACAAGGCATCTATGAGAACTGAGAGTATTTTAAAATGGTACTGGTCACAAAATGGCATTGTCACAGAATAAATGAGAAAAAGCACCACCGTTGAGTTGCAAGCTTTTGGACTACTGGTACATTTATTCTCACATCTCCTTTTGTAGCAGTTGGAATTCCAAGAAACAGAACAGGATCAAAGATTGTGATAAGTGCAGGGTCCTTGGTGGGGAAAAACCAGAATTAACTATGACCTTTGAGGTAAATCATAGAGGAGGTTTAACACTCATTTATGATAACAATAAAACTCTCACTGGACTTTTGGTAAGGCTAGCCCCAAATTAAATAAAAAAATTCCTGACTCCTACTCTATTACATGGTCTGTGCAAGTGCATGTGCGTGTATGAAGTGAGGAAAAATTTTCCTTCCTCTGCTGCTGTGGGGATTCCTCATGGTTTCTGAAAAAAAAAGAAATAGGAGGAAAACCTCTCAAATTAAACAGCTTCTACATAGGCTTAGAGATATTTTTATGTGCTTGCTTCTGAATACATGATTATGTTTCTTTTTCCCAGATGTGGAAACGTGTGTCAACTGTCCAGATGGTCAGTATGCAAAGAAATTCTGGGATCACTGCAAACCTAAAATCCCCAACTTCTTAGCTTTTGAAGACAGTTTATCCATCATTTCAACTTCTTCTGCACTTTTATTGTCCCTGATTACAACTCTAATTCTTGGCACTTTTATAAGGCACCGAGAAACTGCCATTGTAAAGGCAAACAACCAAAGCCTCACGTACATGCTTCTCATCTCCCTCCTCTTATGCTTCCTCTGCTCCTTACTTTTCATTGGAAAGCCCAGTACAATCTCCTGCCTTCTACGACAAACCGCTTTTGGCATGGTGTTCTCTGTGTCACTCTCCACCATCTTGGCAAAAACAGTTTCTGTGGTGTTGGCCTTCATGGCTACCAAACCAGGATCCCAGATGAGGAAGTGGGTGGGAAAAAGGCTGGCCTATGCCATTGTCTTCTCCTGCTCTAATGTACAAGCAGGACTCTGTGGTCTGTGGCTGGCAATCTCTCCTCCATCCCCAGGCTTGGACATGCACTCCATGACAGAAGAAATTGTCCTGCTATGTAATGAGGGCTCTGACTTGATGTTCTATAGTGTCTTGGGCTACATGGGGCTCCTGGCTGCAGTCAGCTTCACTGTAGCTTTCCTAGCCAGGAAGCTGCCTGACAGCTTCAATGAGGCCAAGTTCATCACCTTCAGCATGCTGGTCTTCTGCAGTGTGTGGGTGTCCTTTGTCCCAACCTACCTCAGCAGCAAAGGAAAGTACATGGTGGCTGTTGAGATTTTTTCCATCTTGGCATCTAGTGCTGGCTTACTATGCTTCATATTTTTCCCCAAATGCTACATTATTGTGTTGAGACCTGAGCTGAACAACAGAGAGCAGCTAATGAGAAGAAAGATGTGAAGGGATGAATCATTTCAGTTTTGTTCTTTATATCAGGGCAAGAATATAGGAATGGGCTCATTGAATCTTGACTGAGGAGTCAATCTAGGTTCATGTCAATCACCAATCCCATCATTCTCACATATGAACATATATCAAGGCAATTGTTCAGTTAGGCCAGTCAGTGCCTACAAAATAATCTCTACTCTCTTTGGATGGTTTTTCCATACATACTCATAGATGAACTTACTTCTTAAACAATTACACCCATTTTCATGTTTGTGGAAGAAGCTCCAGTGAGA
>NW_025335848.1:8605-9607 GCF_004798865.1 Varanus komodoensis | reverse complement strand
GTAATCCTTGAATCCAAAGAGGTATTCAGGTACATGGGATAAAATGAATACAAATAATAAGAATGCGATTGAAATGTCATTATAATCAAAATGGTACATTTGAATTGTTCATAGTTTGGTTGTAGCTAGAATCTACATCCTATGTTTCCTTCCAGTACATAATTGGACTATAGTTTGACTCACTCACTATGAAGAGAAATATTTATATCTACAAGTTCACTGCAGTGGATCATGAATCCTTCCCATTTCTATCAGAACTGCTCAGTGCAATGAAAGGTTCATGTAGCCTCTACTCATGCCATACTAGGTGAACAAAGAAGGTGAAGAATTCAGAAGTGTCCAAAAGAAGACATGTTTGCACACTCATGCGCTCATGCTTCTTACACTTTTGAGAAATATGACTGTAATCCGAAAGGGATATTTTTCACGATGGGTCACAGTGCTGCAGATGAGAGGGTTCTGATGGAGGCTGGTTCTCCCCCGAATTGATCTTCCAGGCAGGTTGCTGCTGGCTTGCTCAGCTCCATATTTTTTCCCCAAATGCTACATTGTTGTGATAAGCGATTAGCTGAACAGCAAACAGCAGCAAATGCAATGGTGAGAATGGTGAGGAAGGTCATGCTGAATTGATGTTCTTTCTTTACTGGACAAAAACATGCCATAGTGGAAAATGAGTGCTAATTAAACAGCCTAGATTTGCACAGGGGGATTTGCCCATCTAATCATGCAACCTCTTGACCACTTGTTGGGCCATTGCACTAATGTTCCATCTAAGCAATGAACAAGTCTGGGTAGGCTTTGCATGTACAAAATGGATAGGATGTTATTCTACATACAAGCAGATTAGGAATACTGGCAAGGTGACAGACTATGTACCATAATAATTTGAACATTTCTGATTAAGGAATGAATGTAGTTCAACAAAAAAGGGAATTCCTGAAAGTTCATAAGGCAAGACAAATCCCAGGATAATGTGGGATATAATGATGCAGACAACTCAGA
>NW_025335848.1:5908-7867 GCF_004798865.1 Varanus komodoensis | reverse complement strand
TCATTAATGAAATGGTTGCAATAGAGTTACATCTTCAAATTAATGTTGAGGAAAAAAATAAGCAAGCAAGCCTGAAATATATACTTGCCTTCCAATGGCCATTGAACAGTGAGATTTCAAAGAGGACCAAGGCAGGACTCCTTCCTTGATAGCCCTTCCCCTCATTAATTTGACTGCCCCAGCTTCAAATGTTGCATCCTCTGTGGTAATTTTTGCTACACTGAGATTATATGTGCAGAGCATACCCCTTTCTTCCCCCATTCTCACTACTAGAGCCAGTCACAATGCATCATGTCCGAGTCAAGTCGATGTTAGCAGTGAGCTTCATGTCGAGCGATATCTAGGGGACTGGATGCCTGGAAGGAAATTTGCCGCAAGGATGCTGCTGCTATGCCTGCTGCTTCTGATGCCAAATGTGGCACTGAAAGGTGATCCTATGAAGTGCTCTGGAAATCAACCTGCTTATATTCCACATGAGTGGTACCAGTAGGGAGATTTCCTCATTGGTGAGATAGCATCCCATATACATTTCTTTCCCCCTAAACCTATGTTCTTCAGACATCCTTCTCAGGAGCTGCTAAACATCCCTGGGTAATAATTAAATCCTGCATGCAATCATATCCCAAACTTCTCTTTACTTTCAGTTGAGTCTATCCTTATCTTTGAGTGAGTGAATGCCTAATACTTCTTGGCTTAGTTTAAAAAAAGTTGGTTCTCAGTTTGGAAGGAGGCAGAGGAGGGCTTTTTGTTCAGATAAGTCCTTACATAATGTGCGCTGCCATGCATCAATCTCCTTTGCTCAAATATCAATGGAGAACTGGAATGTGACAAAAGTGACCAACAGTTCTTACTGATCAATCTAGACTCTGAACTTCTTGATCTTACACAGGCCCCTTTTCAATCTCACTCAACATTTCTCCAATTGTAACTAAAGTTTACTTCTGTTGTGAAATACTGATCTTGTTGCTGTAGTGGTCATTCTGTTGGCCTGCTGCACTAGAAAAACACAAATCTCCCACGTTGTTACAAAGAATCGCATTTTCAATGGCATGAGCTTGTATGTTTTTGTTCACTTTGTAAGGTGCATGACGACCTAAACTTGCCTAGGAGATCTGGCTGTGGAGTGTGGAATAGACATGACTCAGTGTTGTCAGAATTAAAACTGTATCATATTTGTGAAGTGCAACTCAGGAATTTCACATTGCTAGCTGACTTCCTATTTCTTTCATGGATGTATAGCATAAAGACATCTGGGTTCATATCCCCATTATTTTAACAACCTGAAGACATTTAATCCAATGCAGATTACAATGTGAGATTGGGACAAGTGCAAGTTTTTGATGTTTCTTGGGGATACGTGATGAGTGAGAAAATCTATAAAAGTAGCTTTGCTGGGGCATATTGGAGAGGGAGTTTCACCAAACACAACACAGGGGGTTGCATGGTTAGGAGCAATGCAAATAGGCTCCTGGCTTTACTGAAAATGCCATACAAGAATGATCCATGATGGCTACAGTGGATGCCTTGAGTTCCAATTTTTTTCAAAAACCTGGAGTATAATGAATGAAATGAATAGATACACCAGGGAAAGATTGTGGTATTGGAAGCAAGGGCAGGTTTGGCATGCTCAGGATGTGGCAGCAGTTCCAAATGCAATAGCACAACATTCTTAGCATCATAAAGTATTGTAATAAAGTGATTTTGTGCACTGTATAACCTTCTTCTGAAACTGCATGTCATGTTTTTTCCCTTCAGGTTGGTGACAAAGTTCTACCAGCACATCCTGGCTTTGGTGTTTGCCATTGACGAGATCAATGAGAATCCCAACATCTTGCCCAATATCACTCTTGGCTTCCACATCTATGACAGCTACACTGAATCAAGCATGACCTACCGCACGACATTGGACCTGCTCTTCAATTCACATCAGTTTGTCCCCAACTATGAATGTGGTGTGCA
>NW_025335848.1:0-2331 GCF_004798865.1 Varanus komodoensis | reverse complement strand
AGTTGTTTGAACAGGTGGCTTCTTCTCTCTGGGATCTCATGTCTGGACTTGGGAATCCCTGTAGGTTAGTATCCCTCAAGTACCTGCAGCAATTGGGAGAAAGATGGTGACCTGAGAAACCTACTGTGAGAGCTTTGTCCCACCTTTGAGTACTACCATCACTGTGTTTGGTGTCACTTCCATCACAGTGTTGAAGACAAATGTCCCTCTTTGTTCTTTGTCTGACCTCTGCCTGGGAGACAGGCAACAGCAGCAAATGACATAATAACCTTTGTATTGTAGAGAAAGAAAAGAGGGCGAGAGAGCAAGATTCAATGGCAATAGAGTGTGACTATCCAGTGGAAATCAGCTCTTTTCATTCTTCTAACATTCTCTATATAAGCATTTAATTGGATAGTGAGAGGAGATGTTATAAAAAGATGCATATCAAATAATTTTTCTTCACTTACTGTCCTCCCCCTGGTGCCAAAACATTTACATATTTTGACCTGATAGTTAAAGGTTTATATCTTATTTTGGTTAAGCTTATTATGTTGATTCAAATAAATTGATTTGTTAGTCTAATTGGGAAAAATTATTCTTTCAATGAATTTTTAAACAAGGCATCTATGAGAACTGAGAGTATTTTAAAATGGTACTGGTCACAAAATGGCATTGTCACAGAATAAATGAGAAAAAGCACCACCGTTGAGTTGCAAGCTTTTGGACTACTGGTACATTTATTCTCACATCTCCTTTTGTAGCAGTTGGAATTCCAAGAAACAGAACAGGATCAAAGATTGTGATAAGTGCAGGGTCCTTGGTGGGGAAAAACCAGAATTAACTATGACCTTTGAGGTAAATCATAGAGGAGGTTTAACACTCATTTATGATAACAATAAAACTCTCACTGGACTTTTGGTAAGGCTAGCCCCAAATTAAATAAAAAAATTCCTGACTCCTACTCTATTACATGGTCTGTGCAAGTGCATGTGCGTGTATGAAGTGAGGAAAAATTTTCCTTCCTCTGCTGCTGTGGGGATTCCTCATGGTTTCTGAAAAAAAAAGAAATAGGAGGAAAACCTCTCAAATTAAACAGCTTCTACATAGGCTTAGAGATATTTTTATGTGCTTGCTTCTGAATACATGATTATGTTTCTTTTTCCCAGATGTGGAAACGTGTGTCAACTGTCCAGATGGTCAGTATGCAAAGAAATTCTGGGATCACTGCAAACCTAAAATCCCCAACTTCTTAGCTTTTGAAGACAGTTTATCCATCATTTCAACTTCTTCTGCACTTTTATTGTCCCTGATTACAACTCTAATTCTTGGCACTTTTATAAGGCACCGAGAAACTGCCATTGTAAAGGCAAACAACCAAAGCCTCACGTACATGCTTCTCATCTCCCTCCTCTTATGCTTCCTCTGCTCCTTACTTTTCATTGGAAAGCCCAGTACAATCTCCTGCCTTCTACGACAAACCGCTTTTGGCATGGTGTTCTCTGTGTCACTCTCCACCATCTTGGCAAAAACAGTTTCTGTGGTGTTGGCCTTCATGGCTACCAAACCAGGATCCCAGATGAGGAAGTGGGTGGGAAAAAGGCTGGCCTATGCCATTGTCTTCTCCTGCTCTAATGTACAAGCAGGACTCTGTGGTCTGTGGCTGGCAATCTCTCCTCCATCCCCAGGCTTGGACATGCACTCCATGACAGAAGAAATTGTCCTGCTATGTAATGAGGGCTCTGACTTGATGTTCTATAGTGTCTTGGGCTACATGGGGCTCCTGGCTGCAGTCAGCTTCACTGTAGCTTTCCTAGCCAGGAAGCTGCCTGACAGCTTCAATGAGGCCAAGTTCATCACCTTCAGCATGCTGGTCTTCTGCAGTGTGTGGGTGTCCTTTGTCCCAACCTACCTCAGCAGCAAAGGAAAGTACATGGTGGCTGTTGAGATTTTTTCCATCTTGGCATCTAGTGCTGGCTTACTATGCTTCATATTTTTCCCCAAATGCTACATTATTGTGTTGAGACCTGAGCTGAACAACAGAGAGCAGCTAATGAGAAGAAAGATGTGAAGGGATGAATCATTTCAGTTTTGTTCTTTATATCAGGGCAAGAATATAGGAATGGGCTCATTGAATCTTGACTGAGGAGTCAATCTAGGTTCATGTCAATCACCAATCCCATCATTCTCACATATGAACATATATCAAGGCAATTGTTCAGTTAGGCCAGTCAGTGCCTACAAAATAATCTCTACTCTCTTTGGATGGTTTTTCCATACATACTCATAGATGAACTTACTTCTTAAACAATTACACCCATTTTCATGTTTGTGGAAGAAGCTCCAGTGAGA
>NW_025335847.1:65925-69946 GCF_004798865.1 Varanus komodoensis | reverse complement strand
GGATGGATTTTCATTGATCTCTTTTACAGCAAACAGCAGGGCCAGGATATGCTGGTAATTCTTTGGCAGTATACTGAATTGAAAGAGCGGCCATGTGAATTAAGCACAAGACAGCACAGCAGAACAGGTGAAGTACCAAAATAATAATAATAATAATAATAATAATAATAACAACAACAACAACAACAACAACAAAAACATTGCTATGCCGCCACTTGCCAAAGCCACGGGGCGGCTTACAACACAATAAAATATATTGAAATACAATAGAACATAATAAATTACCATTAAATACAAAAATACGAAAAAATACACTGAGTTACAAACATGATAATATAAAATTAAAATTATCAGTATAAAATAAGTAAATAAAAAATATAGGAGGAGAAAAGAGAAGGAAGAAGAAGTTGTCCTGGCCAGATCATATGTTTAACAACTAAAATGATGTTTAAATAAAAAGGTCTTTACCTGGCGCCGAAAAAGCAGTAACGACGGTGCCAAGCGGACCTCTTTGGGGAGTGAATTCCATAGGTTGGGCGCCACCGCAGAGAAAGCCCTCTTCTAAGTACTTACTCTCCTAATTTCTTTCATGGAGGATTCCCGGAGAAGGGACTCTCCCGCAGATCTCAAAGGGCCATCGGGCATATACGGACGTAAGCGCTCGTTCAGGTAGCCAGGACCCAAGCCGTTTCGGGCTTTATAGGTCATAATCAACACCTTGAATCGGGCCCGGGCTTCAATGGGAAGCCAGTGAAGCTGACGGAGGACTGGAGTCATGTGAGCATAACGCCCCGTCCCCGTCAGCAACCTGGCTGTTCTATTTTGCACCAATTGAAGTGTTCGGACCGTCTTCAGGGGAAGCCCCTCGTAAAGCGTGTTACAGAAGTCCAGGCGGGAAGTCACCGTGTGTGTCACCGTCGCCAGGCAGTCGTACTCCAGGTAGGGGTGCAGCTAATTAATCAGCCAAAGCTGAAGGAAGGAGCTCCTCACCACCGCTGTCACCTGAGCTTCCAAAGAAAGCTCCGGGTTGAGGAGTACTCCTAAGCTGCAGACCTTGTCCCTAAGAGGGAGTTCAACCCCATTCAGGGCCAGGTCAAATCCACCCTCTCCGAAGCCTGATCCGCCAATCAACAGGATCTCCATCTTGTCTGGATTGAGCTTCAGTTTATTGGCTCTCATCCAGCCCATAACCTTGGCCAAGCATCGGTTCAGCACAGCCACTGCCTCACCTGGATTAGTGGAAAATGAGAGGTAGAGCTGGGTATCATCAGCGTACTGATGATTCCGTAGCCCACATCTCCTGATGACCTCTCCCAGTGGTTTCATATAGATGTTAAACAGGCAAAGGGGACAAAATGGAGCCCTGTGGTACTCCATGGCATAGCTGCCATGGTGCAGAGCCATAGTCCCCCAGCACTACCTTCTGGAATCAGCCGTTGAGATAGGAGCGGAACCACTGCAAAGCAGTGCCTCCGACCCCCAATCCCGCTAGCCTATCCAGAAGTATACCATGGTCGATGGTATCAAAAGCCACTGAGAGGTCCAGAAGAACCAACAGAGACACACTCTCCCTGTTCTTCTCCCTGCACAGATCATCGTACAGGGTGACCAAGGCAGATTCAGTACCGTACCCGGGTCTGAAGCCGGACTGAAATGGGTCCAGATAATCAGTTTCATCCAAGAGTGCTTGGACTTGTTCCGCCACCACCCGCTCCAATACCTTGCCCAGAAACGGGATGTTGGCCACTGGTCTATAGTTAGTGGCTATCTCTGGATACAGTGATGTTTTCTTCAGGACCGGTCGGACTACCGCCTCCTTTAAAGGGGCAGGCACCCGACCCTCCCTCAGAGAAGCGTTGACCACTTCCAAGATCCAGGTCCCAATCCCGTGCTTAGAATTATTTATTAACCAAGACGGGTAAGGGTCCAATAGGCAAGTGGTGGGACGTACTCGTCCAAGCACTTTGTCTACATCATCGGGCCGCAATAGCTGAAATTCATCCAATAATTCTGGACCAGACGGCAGTCTCCCCAGAAACCTCTGATTCATTAGTGGAGTCCAGCTCGTGACGAATCTGAGCTATTTTTCTCCCTGAAATGCCTGGCAAAGTCGTCACAGCGGGCCTTTGAGGGTGGAACCAGATCTTCCTTAGGACCCGGGCGAACCAGGCCTTGCACCACTCGAAAAAGTTCCGCCGGGCGGCATTGCGAGGAGGCAATGGAAGTGGAAAAAAACTTCTTCTTCGCCTCCTTCACTGCCACAGTATAGGCCTGATAGTGGGCTTTCAAGTGTGTTCAGTCAGATTCATCCCGTGATTTCCTCCACCTATGCTCTAGCTGTCTTCCCACCTGCTTCATCGCCCGCAATTCAGGTGTATACCAAGGGGAAGAGCAAGCTCTGCCCAGTGGGAGAGGACGCTTAGGAGCAATCGTGTTCCACAGATCCACCAGAGCCTCGACAGGAGCACCAGTCTTGTCAGCCGGAAATTCCCCCAGGGCTTTCAGGAATATATCCAGGTCCTTCTGGATCCGGGGGCGGACCCACACAATTGGATCTGCACCCTTACAGAAGGAGAGGTCACTCTCAAGCACAAACCTCACCAGGAAGTGATCTGACAATGACAGGGGAGTCAAACATAAATTTCTCACCCTCAGGTCACCTTCTTCCTGCCCCATCGAGAAAACCAGGTCCAGAGTGTGTCCATGTTCATGGGTAGGCCGGAGACATGTTGAGACAGCCCCATGGCCGTCATGGAGGCCATGAATTCCTGAGCAGCCCCGGTTAGACCAGACTCAGCATGGAGATTGAAGTCCACCAGGACCAACATCCTACGGGTCCACAACACCAGGTCCAAGATGGTCTCCGTCAGCTCAGATAGGGAGACTGTGGGGCAGAATGGTGAACAGTACACCAACAGAATCCCCAATCTGTCTCGCTCGCCCAACACCAAGAAGAGGCACCCCAGCCCTGGACTCGAAGAGACCGGAAGTCCCGTGAGAGAGATGGAGGCTCGGTAAACCAAAGTGACCCCCCCTCCCCGCCCCTCTGGGCTTGAGCAGTGCTGAACCAGATACCCGGGCAGGCACAGTTGAGAAAGGGCAACATCCCCCCCTCCCACCCAGGTCTCCGTTATGCAAGCCAGGTCGGCCCCCTCATCCATGATCAAGTCATGGATGAAGGAAGATTTATTATTGACCGACCTGGCATTGAGCAGCAGCACCATCAGGGCCAAGGGGCAGGCTACCTGGCACCCTCTGGGTGGGAGAAGAACCAGAAAGAGGGACAGGTGTCAGCCATCTGTCCCTCCTTCTTCTACGCGGACACATTAAGCCCCCACTGCTTTTACGTCCATTGCCCAAGACCACTCCAATGGCAGTGCCCACGCGCTCCCCAGGAAACATAAACGTCGACATGGCCAGGGACGACTCCATAAAGACAGATAAAACAGGATAAAACTATAAAAGCAGTTAAAGAAATGAAAAGAAGAGAAGAAAGAGAGAAAAGAAAAAAAATTCCCCTGCGTTGTTTGCTTTCTGAAGTTCAGCACAGGCCTAAACAAATGGTGCAGCAGTTGGCAAGCCGAGCAAGCCAGCACTGGTACCTTGGAAAACAAATGGCCACCACGGCTACCACATAGACACCAAATTGGGAAAGCTTGGCTGTAGCAGCGTTGTGTGAATTTAGTATTTCCCATTTTTTAGTATGTTGATGTCAGTTGAAGAAATGTGGTTATTTACTTGAAAACTGTGACCAGAGATTGAATAGCATTAAAATGGAAAGCAAAAGAAATTTATTTATTGATGAGAAAGAATACATCAATTAATTTTGTTGAAACAGTAAGAGTAACTATGTGGAATGAGACACAGTCAAATAACTGAAAAATGGAAATTGTATTGGACACAGGAAAAATTTAATGGGAACAGGAACTATGGAACAATAGGGGTACACATTGATTGGAAGTTTTGAAAAAACTTTTGTGAGCTGAAGAATGTGAAATGAATTTTAAATATGTAGAAAACT
>NW_025335847.1:64542-65757 GCF_004798865.1 Varanus komodoensis | reverse complement strand
AAAAGATGCAAACCATTAAGCCTGCACTGGAACTGAGGATACAGAAGATCTCCACAGCAACAAGGTACTTTCCTTTTGTACTCAGGTAGGCTGGGATGAAGGTCAACCAAACACTGCAGAAGACCATCATGCTGAATGCAATCAGTTTGGCCTCATTGAAGGTGTCGGGCAACTTCCTAGCGAGGAAAGCTAGTGAGAAGCTGACACTGGCCAGAAGGCCCATATAGCCCAGGACAGAGTAGAATATGGCTATAGAACCTTCGTTGCACTCTTTTATGAGTTCTCCCTTCAGGGAGTGCATGTCCGTATCTGGAAATGGAGGAGAAGTGCTGAGCCAAATGGTGCAAAGTCCTGTTTGGATCAAGGGGCAGGAAAGGACTATGCAATTTCCCATCCCTTTTCCAACCCATTTCCTCATTCTGGAACCAGGTTTGGTAGCTGCAAAGGCCACAGCCACAGTGATGGTTTTAGCCAAAAGAGCAGAGAGGGCGACTGAGAAGATGATGCCAAAAGTTGTTTGCTGGAGGAGGCAGGCGATCTTGTTTGGCTCCCCGATGAAGAGCAAGGAGGAGAGGAAGCAAAGGAGGAGAGCGGTGAGGAGAACGTAGGAGAGGCTCCTGTTATTGGCTTTGACTATGGGAGTTTTCCGGTACTTCAGAAAGATCCCAAGCACCACAGCTGTGATCAGAGCAAACCCACCAGCCAACGTAGCCAATGTGATGCCCAAAGGCTCCTCATATGTGAGGTAGTGGATCACCTTGGGAATGCATTTATCTTGTTGTACATTAGGGTAGAGGGAGTCTGAGCATTCAGTGCAGGAATCCATATCTGGGAATACAAGAACAAAAGTAGTTATTTGGTACAAGGAATAAACTGCTGATGCCATGTAAAAAGGCAGTGATTTTCAGGCAATCCTGACAGCTTGATTGCCCACTCAGTTCCAGATTACTTACCTTTTCTTTTGAAACTGTGATTCCTACCATTTTGAACTCTTGAAGTGTGTTTAAGAACAAGCAACTTGAACAATTCTAGGAGAAAACACCTGCAGCACCTGCTCCCTTCCCACATCTCAACTGCGCAGAGGATGAGCTAATCCACAAATGCTTCTAGAACCTAAATGGCAGTTTACGCTTTCTCTCCAATTTCTAAAATCCTTGCCATTTTCTACGCACATCTATTTTGTGTTCTCTAATTGGCTAGAAGGGGTGAGTAAGC
>NW_025335847.1:61659-62929 GCF_004798865.1 Varanus komodoensis | reverse complement strand
TTGAAAAATCAGCAAGGATGTTGCCAGTTGGAGACAAAGCATGAACTGCATTTTAGGGTCTAGAAGCATTAGTGGATTTGGTCATCCTCTGTGAGGTGGATAAGGCAAGGGGTAGGGTGCTATTGATGTTTTCCCCTCACACTATTCAACCTGCCCATTTTTAAATTCACTTCAAGTCTCCAAAATGGTAGAAGCCCCAGTTCCAAAAGGAAGGGGAAAAAATCTGGAATTGAGAAGGCAATCAGGATGATACCTCTGGAAAATGGAGTAGATTTTACAGATTAAGCCCTCACACACTCATATAGCTCTACATCTAAGAAAACCAGTGGGTACCATCATACTGGATTTTTAAGAGATCACTGAATACCATGTGTGTGAAACATTACAACACCTGTATTACAAAAGAACATCAAAATATACAAATATGGAGTAAGTGTGAAAGAGAGCTTAAAGTTGAATATATGCTGCCAACCTGGGAAAGCTGGTGTGAACTAGGACAATTCCCTGTTCCTTCCTGTTGTGTTTCGCACTTGTTGCACTTCTGAAGGAGCAGAAAAGCAGCACCAGTCATTTTCTCTGCTGTTCGCCTGACCATGAGGTGTCCAGTGCATGAATCACAATTGCTAGGCTACCCCCCCTGTAGGAAAGGCACAACAGCCACCCCAGTGGTATCAGAAGGGGTTACTCAGACCCACAAGATCAAATGGTGAACCAGTTACAAAGTGGATTAAAAGCACCCCATGCTGGTCCTGAAGACCATCATTCGCAAATGTAATCAGAATTGTTTGCTTTACAAAGTTGAATCTGAATCCAGATTGGAATGGAGCAATGTAATTGGCTTCATCCTAGAATGCTTACAGCTACATAGACACCACCTCCCCTGAGGGGCAGACACTAACACATCATGAGTGAAAGATGCACCACTATCCAGACGATACCAAAAAAGTCCTCCCACCAATTGCCGACCATGCCCTCAGCATGAGATTCAGCCAAGAGTCACACTTGCCCTAATGCCAAAATCATGGATTCCACATTCCTAGAATGTGGTTTCATTCTTCTTTTTCTCTTGAATAAGTCCTCACGCCAGAGTTTAACAACCAAGCACTTTGTGTCGAATGTCCTTTAGTTCACTGGATTTTGTATCTAAAAATTGTAAGATGTATTCAGGTTCACCTGGTTAAATGACTTGGGCCATTCAATGCTTTTCTCCTCAATCATTAACTTGCTTTTGTGGGGACTGTGTGGAATGAAACTTCCAACTTGAACTCTC
>NW_025335847.1:59661-61314 GCF_004798865.1 Varanus komodoensis | reverse complement strand
GCAGGACAAAATTAGTTTATTGGACATTGAGACATTCCAGTACCATTCGTTCTAAAACTACCTACCAGAAAAAGGGTTCACAGGCCACATAAGCCACCTTAGCCCATGAAAATTGAAATGGGTTACCTTGAATTCAACGGAAACCTGGAGAAGTCCCACATTGGCACACATTTTTAGGCATGCTTGTTCCCACATTCAAGAAACAGTTGATGAGCAGGAGTGCTCCCTCTCTACCCTGTCCCTTGCCACATCTGTGGTGTGCAGGAGATGATCAGGTGAGAGAAAGGTCCTATCACTGAAGGGTCCATGAAGACCTCAGCTGAAGAGTTAATGGCAAGTGGAGTCTATCACCAGCAGGCCTTCTCCCTCCTTCTGGAGAAGATGACAGAGCTCCATGCATGAGAGATGCGCTGGAGCCCTGGTCATCTGTATGTGTTGCTTGATTATGGGAGGGAGAACCTAAATAGGTTGCACGTGATCTGCACTGCAGGGAAGTATTTTTTGTACCGCATGTCAAAGGATTTAGATGGCATAGGTAGAAGTAACTGCACACACTCTCTGCAGCCACTTCATAAACTAAATAGAGACTGGAGAATAAAAATACCTGCCATGGCATCAGCTGCAAGCTTTCCTGTTTTGTTCCAGACACCCGTGACATGAACATGGATCTGGATCTATGCATAGAGTGTAGGGCATGTGTCACAGCATGGGCCGCATTGTAAACATTGTAACTGTAACCCGTCATGCTCATCTCAAAGAAAGTTCCAGGGAGGCTCTCCAGTTTCTCCCCCCCTGAGCAGTGACCCTGTCTTCCCTCAGTATCACTGGAGTTTGTCAATGAACAGTTGAAGGTCTTCTCCCAGAAGTCCTGGAGCAATCCACCTTTTCTTCTTTTGGACGGATTGACCCTGTGAAGGAATTGTCTAAATCCTAAAGGCTCCTTTGAGTGAAGAGCAAAAGAAAGCAGTCCATGGAAAGACTCTATATTTTTCTGCATTGGTGTGGTGGTTATTGTGAAGTCCCAATGCGTTGGCATTATCCATAGCTTACTTTTAGGTGAACCTATGGCTGATCTCTGAAGTAATGAGTGTATAAAAATTAGCTGTTCTTCTCCAGTATCACAAAAAAAAAAACACATTGGCTTTGCTTTCCATGAATGCTGAGCTGCTTTTCATGTAATTATTCAATGACCAGTCATTTACAGAAATTTTTACAGTCATTGGGAGTTTTATTAAAAAGCTGAGACAAATGCCACTCTTCGAAAGCATTGGCAATATATTTTGGAAACGCTTTTCTCCATGAAGATTATTGTTAATAAAGAGTCCAATCCATCTCCACTTGAAATGTGCCAGTAACTGGACTATTCCAGTGTACTGGTGTCCTTCATTTGGGACCATCTGGAATACATACTTTTCATTCCATGCTGGGCGAAAAGATCCATAAGTGACCTGAGAGCTCAGAAAAAGGTATTGTGTGGATAAAATGCTTTTTAAATTTGCTATAAGTTTTCACATATAGTAATTTTTCATGCATCAGATTTGTTGGGGAGTCATTCTGGAGATGATTTGAGGTAATTAACTGGATTTTGAGACTCCAAATGTTAATGAAAAGGGCCACAGTGGGGACATGCTTTCCCTTTGTGAAGTCAAAATA
>NW_025335847.1:57728-58880 GCF_004798865.1 Varanus komodoensis | reverse complement strand
AGTCTTGTAATTCTCCAAGATGGTTGCAATCTCAGCAGAGATGAGAGAGTAAGCTCCTCCAATGATGGCTATCAGATTATTATGCTCACCACACTTGTACTTTGGACATAATCGATGCAGCATAGAAAGCAGGCGGAAGGTCCCCATGAAGGTAATCTGTGGATTGCAGTAGCTTTCATAGATGTGAAACCCAAACGTGAGATTAGGTGCAACATTTGGATTTTCGTTGATCTCCTGAATAGCAAACTGCAAGGCCAGGATATGCTGGTAATTCTTGGGCCGTATACTGAAATGAAAGAGACACTGTGTTTATGAAAAGGAAATACAAGTGAAGGGAAGGGAAGGGAAGAGTAGAGAACACATCCGAGCCGAGCCGAGCTGAGCCGAGTTGAGCAGAAAACAATTCATAAGCATCATACTTATGTCTTTCCTCTACGAAAAATCCTGTTTCCTTGTGGCTTGATTTTCTCTTCTGGGATACCTGTTTGAATTAGGTGTAACAGCCTTGTGCTACATTGCACCTGATGAATCCTCCTCCCTTCTTTCTTGCTGCAATGTTAGTTTCCTTGACAGAGAACACACAGAAAACCTGAGTTATTGCTCGGTTTGCATCAGAAAGACTCCATGTGAAAGATGAGGGGAAAATTGCATCACATTAATGTCTTCATAGCATTTCAAAAAACATTAACTTTCCTTTTAAATTAATCGATGAAAAAATAAAGGAATGCAGCACAAAAAACAAACATCATGACTGAAACTCTAAATGTTTCCTCTATATAATGATTCACTTTCAATGGAACATTTTCCCATTAAAATGTAAGTCACTATGAATTTAGAGTTCCACTAAAATTCCCATGAAGCACGTTAAATATCACTCCTCATTTATAATGCCGAAGCGAAGGGACAAAGGCGGGATGGAGGAATGGCCCATACCTGAGTTGCTTTCTCAACATAAGAGGTGGCTTTTTAAGGAACGTTTTGGGAAGGGATTTCAAAATAGAGAAAGCAGTGATTTTCCCAATGACAACATCTGCCTGCGGAGAAAACTCGTGGTGGCCAGTGGTGATGTCACTTACTGCACACGTGCAAGAAAGATTAGTTGTATTGGGATGCCCAGCAAGTTGTGCACACAAGATGAGGCAGCAGCCCAAG
>NW_025335847.1:54757-56841 GCF_004798865.1 Varanus komodoensis | reverse complement strand
GAATCACTTGCAGCAGAAGCTGAGCAATCTCCTGCCAAAAAGCCTCCACCTCAGCACTAAGCTAGACTAACCCCCCAGGTGTGTATAGAGATCACTTGGATTCAAATATCCTGATTGGTAATCCATGCAGGAATATCCGCCCAATAAGCAACTGCCCTCGCTACTTGGTCATACAGGGTACAAAGGCGGATCCACCATGTTCCAAGCACTGATTGGGCTGTTGCTGTGACCAAACATATTCTCAAGAATAATGATAATTAATTTTCCCCCAATCTCTCATGTGTGGCATTCTTAATTGGAGGGAGCGTGCCAAGGTCCAGACCCATTGCCTCCTATTGAAGGGGATTCCCCTCTGACAACATGGATGGAACGGTGGTTGTCATACCTGATAGCTATTTCCTACTCCTGTATTCAAGCAGGGCATTGCTGAAGTGGTCTAGGTACAGTTTGTAGACTTCCTCTGGGCTTGACCCTCTTTCCAGGAGCAGGCTGAGCACAAGAGGAAGTGGAGGGAGGGGTTTCAAAAGGGTTTGTCTCATATCTACTTGCTGTCACTAGAAAAGTAGTTGAGCAGACATTGAGGCATTCCAGCCCCATTCTTTTTAAAACTGCCTCACCAGAAGAAGGGCTCACAGATCAGATGAGGAGCCTGAGACCATGAGAAAATTCATATTGTGCTGCTTGAATTCAACTGAAACCGGGTGAACTCCCAGATTGGAGCCCATTTCAGCGTGCTTGTTTCCATGTCCAATCAACAGTCAATGAGCAGGAGCGCTGCAGCTCCACCCTGTCCCTTGCCACATCTGTGGTGTGCTTGCAGGGCAGGAGATGATCTGATGAGGGTGGTTCCTATCACTGAAGGTTCCATGAAGAACCCTGCTGAAGAGTTCCTTGGAACAGCCCATGTAGCCCTTCAGCCCAACTCCCTCCATGTGCAGAGGAGGACAGAGCTGAGTTGGGTTGCAGCACTCCTTTTCCTCAAGCATTGTTTGCTCATGTCAAGCGCAACAATTGCATAGTTTGCTCTGGACAAGAAATGTTGGGAAGTTTTTTGTGCCTTGCAGGTACAAGGGTTTAGGTGGTATAGGTAACTGCACACTCTCGTCAGCCACGTCCTGATCCAAAGGGAGATTGGAGAATGAAACTACCTTCCATGGCAGCACTTGCAACCTTCCTGCTTGTCACCAGACACCCGTGACCCGAGCTTGGATCTGGGTCCATGTATAGAGTGCAGGGCAAATGCCACAGCATGAGCCACATTGTAAACATTGTAGTCGTGACTGCTCATGCTCCTCTCATAGAAAGTGCAAGGGAGGCTCTCCAGTTTCTCCTACCCAGAGCAGTGACCCTGTCTTCCCTCAGCCTCACCGGATTATGCCAGTGAACAGTTGAAGGCCTTCTCCTAGAAGTCCTGGATGAATCCACATTGTCTTCCTTGATATGGCTTTGCACTGTGAAGAAATTGCCTGAATCCTAATGGCTCCTTTGAGTGAAGAGCAAAGGGAAGCATTCCATGGAAGGAGTCTATATATTCCTGCAGTTGTGTGGTGCTTAATGTGAAGTCACAATGCGCTGGCAAGATCCATGGCCTACTTTTAGGTGAATTGAAAGCAGCTCTCTGAAAGAAGTAGAGAATTAGAATTAGACGTACATGGCCAGTAGCAGCAAAGAACGCACTGGCTTTGCTTTCCATGAATGCTGAATTTGCTTTTAATCTGTCATTCAATGACCTGCCCTTTAGAGAACTTTTTCTCTTGGTTGGCATTTTTACTTTAAAGCTGAGACATATGCCACTCTGTAAAAGCACTGGCAACATACTTTGGAAACACTTTTGTCCATGGCGATCATTCAGTATAAAGAGTCCAATCCATCTCCTTTTGAAATGCACCAGTAACTGGACTATCCCAGTGTAGTGATAAGCTTTGTTTGGCACCTTCTGGTATACAGGATGGAATAGGCTCTTGTCACTCCAAGTTGGGAGAAAAGATCCATATGTGAACTGAGAGATTGGGAAGAGGTATGTTCTGGATAAAATACTTTGCATTTTTTCTATAGGTGTTCACTGGTGTTCCAGTGAAACCAGG
>NW_025335847.1:0-53723 GCF_004798865.1 Varanus komodoensis | reverse complement strand
CCAATAAGCAACTGCCCTTGCTACTTGGTCATACAGGGTACAAAGGCAGATCCACCTTGTTCCAGGCACTGATTGGGCTGTTGCTGTGACCAAACGTATTCTCAAGAATAATAATAATTATTTTTTTTCCCAATCTCTCCTGTGTGGCATTCTAAATTGGAGGGAGTGTGCCAAGGTCCAGACCCATTGCGTCCTACGCATTCATGGTTATTAAAGCAGATTCCACCCTGATGACATGGATGGAAAGGGGTTTGGCATACCTGATGGTTATTTCCCACACCTGTATAGCTTACTTTTAGGTGAATCAAAGGCAGCTCTCTGAAGGAAGGAGTTCATTAAAATAAGATTTACATCTGCACTAGCAGCAAAGAACACACTTTGCTGTGCTCAAGTATAAGAGTGTGTTTTCTTATGTGGTCAGGTGTGTGTTTGTGTGTAATTGAAAACATTTACCAAATTCAGTTATCACATACTCATTGAGGAGTAGAGGGCCATTGAATTCCATTCTGGTGTCCTGCTGTGTGACAGCTGTTGGCCCAGTCCCTGCCTGCCACCTCCAGTGACAGGTGAGAGAACTCCTCCCCACCCCACTAGTGGGATTTGCCTGACTGCTCAGAGTGCCATTCATTCAAAATTGGGCTCATGCAACTTCGACCTGTTACTTCATGGCCTACAGAACTGAATGTGGGAAATCACATGGTGGGCTTTTTTTTTAGGCACTTGATTCAGGATCCTATGAGAGATCTGACCAGCACAGCTTAGTGCTGAACTGTTAGTTTCAGGTATTTCAGTTTCTATTTTTAATTAGTTGTCCATCAGAGAGCACTTGGTAGATGTGAGTATGAGTGAAGGGCCAAGATGTGCAGTAAGAAGCCAGCAGAAAATAAAATTCTTGCAGGAGGAACTGAGAAGTGAGAAGGAGACATCTAGTGAAACCTGCTTCATCTGCCTTGGGGGAATTCCGTGATGGATTCAAAGCAGCTAGATCTTACTGTTTCTAGGCTTGTTTTTCTGTCATTTGTCAAGAAACAAAAGCAGGCTGATTGAAAGCATTTCCACTCTCTCAGTGCCTCTGAATTCATGTAGTTAAGGGTCAAAAACACAATATTAATGCTGGCCTTTCTTAAATTATTGGGTAGAGAATCAGCTACCTGTGGAATCTTGTATGTCTCCGAGATGGTGGCAATCTTAGAAGAGATGACAGGGTAAGCTCCTCCAATGATGGCTATCGTATTATTGTGCTCATCACACTTGTTCTTTGGACAGAATCAGTGCGGCACAGAAAGCAGGCTGAATGTACCCATTTAGGTCTTCTGTGGATCATAGTAGCTCTCGTAAATATGAAACCTGAAAGTGAGATTAGATGTGATGGTTGGATTTTCATTGATCTCCTTTACAGCAAAGAGCAGTGCCAGTCTTTGCTGGTAATTCTTGGCAGTACACTGAAAGAGCCACTGTGTGGATTAAGGACAGAATAGCACAATAAATCACACCACACCACACCACAACAGGTGAAGCACCATACTCATTTCTTTCTGCTAAATAAAATACAGTTTCCTATGAACTTGTTTTTCTTTTCTGGGACATGGGATGCCGTTTTGAATTATGCACACAGTCTTGTGCTACACTGCATCAGATGAGTCCTCCTCTCTTTTCCTCATATGTTTCTTGCTGCAGTGCTAGCTTCCTTGATAGACCAGACTTTGACAACCTGAGTCATTGGTCAATTTGCACAGTAAAGTATCCATGTGAAAGATGAAGGAAAAATTACATCACCTTATTTTCTTCATGGCATTTTAAGAAATCTTTACTTTCCTCCTCGAATTTACTCATGAAGATATAAAGAAATTCAGTGCAGTTAACATACATAATGACTGAAACTCTAAATGTTGCCAGTAAATATGCATTCTTAATCAGTGGACACTTTTTCCCATTGAAGCTGGAAGTTCCTATGAATTTAGAGACCCACTAATTTGCTGTGAAGCCCGGTCTCTTCCTCTCCCCATTTTTAATACCTGGATGTTAGGAGAATGGAGGAATAGCCCATACCCGACTTACTTTCTGAATACGAGGTGGCTTTTTAAGAAACATTTTGGGATGGTATTGCAAAAAGGAGAAAGCAATTATTTCCCGAATTACCCATTTCCTCATTCTGGATCCAGGTTTGGTAGCTGCAAAGGCCACAGCCACAGTGATGGTTTTAGCAAAAAGAGCAGAGAGGGCGACTGAGAAGATGATGCCAAAAGTTGTTTGCCAGAGGAGGCAGGTGATCTTGCTTGGCTCCCCGATGAAGAGCAAGGAGGAGAGGAAGCAAAGGAGGAGGGCGATGAGGAGAATGTAGGAGAGGGTCCTGTTGTTGGCTCTGACTATTGGAGTGTTTTGGTACTTCAAAAATGTTCCAAGCACCAAAGCTGCAATCAGAGCAAACCCACCAGCCAACAAAGCCAATGTGAAGCCCAAAGGCTCCTCATATGTGAAGTAGTGGATCACCTTGGGAATGCATTTATCTTGTTGTACATTTGGGTAGAGGGAGTCTGAGCATTCAGTGCAGGAATCCATATCTGGGAAGAAAAAGTTGTTATTTGCTACAAGGAATTAACTGCTGATGCCATCTAGAAAGTTTGTGTAGGACTCAAAGCAACCCTGCAGCATTCTTTAGCATTTCTGTTCATGTCAGACAGCACTGCTTCCATTCATTTCCTTGAATCAATGTCTGGAAAAGAATGAGCTATAGAAGGAAACATGCCTTTGATGTGAGGAATGGTGCTTTCTGATGTAGCCCAATGATTCATCGAGACTGGTGTGAGCAAAGACCTCTGCCAAGACTTCACCTAGGTCTCTTTCTCTTGCTCTATTTCCAGGAGAGATGTCCTCACCCCACAGCATGCTGCTGCCTTCCTGAGAATAGGAGTCCATTAAGGTGCCCCCAGTGTCCTTCCCCTGCTGTGAATTCCTGTCAAAATTGATCACCCACTGATCACCCACTCAATTCCAGATTTCCTCCCCTTCCTTTTGGAATTGGGGCTTCAGCGAGAAGAACACAGTGATAATATCCTTTCCCTACCCACATCTCGCCACTGCAGAATCCACAAATGTTTCTGGAACCTAAGATACAGTTCATGCTTTCTCTTCAATTTGGGCAATCCTTGACTTTTTTCCCACTCACATGTGGGAAAACATGAGTTCCTTTATGGTGGGTAAACATGCGTTCCCTTCTCCAACCATCAGCAAGCCACCCTGGAATATTTACCTTTCCATTACTTAACAGAAGATATGGTTAGATATTTTGCTGGTGTCAGTGAAAAGGCATTGTTAATTCATTTGCTCCATCAACCTCAATTTTGCATACTGGCATATTTTTGTAGAAAAATATATATTTATTTTTTCTAGAGGGCAGTTGAAAAATGCAGCTTAAAATTAAAATGCAGTGTAAAATTGTAGGCAGCTTTGCACACAGAAATCTTCCTGATGTGCCCAAGGATCTTGGGTTTCACCAAGGGAGTGAATGTGGGAAGCTGTCCCTCCTGTGTGCCAGAGCAGGCACAACTGGTTTAAGAAGAAAGATAGGAGTGGGGAGTCCAAACTGGTTTGATATAAGAGAAGCAAGCTGTCTTTTCCCCTCTGTCTTTCCTTGGTTCTTTAAATGGAAACAATGCTATACTATTTGAAGAGACATAGGCTGGTTCCAGCATGAAAATAATTGGAGGAGAAAAAGGTTGGCTTTAGGACATGGCATCCCATAGTTCATCAGGGGCTTGTCTTTCAACATCTTGCTTCAAAGGCAGGGGAAATGTAACTTGATGAATAAGCAGTGAATGTGGCTGATTTCTGCATTAACATTTTTGGATGATTATAATTCACCCTGAGGGGTGTTTACCTTTCTAAATGACAGGTGAGCGTCAAGACTCTCTGCCTTCAGTTCTGATTTCATCAAGATTGGTCTGATAATGTAAAACTGGAAACAGTTGACAAAGTCGACCCCCCCCCCCCCAGACACACACACACTTTCTCCTTTTCCTTTTCTTTTTATCTTTCTTTTAGTTTTTATTATTTCTTTCTATATTATGTCAATTTCTTTGCAAGGGAATAACACTCTAATTTGATGCAGCCTGAACTCTGTTGATGACAGATGTGAAAAGAGATAGTCATCTGAGCAACTATCTGATAGACAACTGAAGAATGGAGAAATGGACAGGTGGAGTACGTTGTTGAGAAGATTATTAGAGGAATGTGCAGCATGTTAGGTGGATTTGAGGTGTTTAGAAAAAATAGGGAAAGCTGAAGAGAATCTGAAATGATTGGGGGATTTGCTGCTCCATAGGTTAAAGATCTCTTTTGTTTTAAATCAATATTTTTATGGAGTATTGATGGATAGATTTTGTGGGGTGATTGTACAGGTTGGATTTGTATTAAACTCCCTTGGCAACTTTGTTTAATTCAGTTTGCCCTGTTTTATACTGCCGTGTTTTATACTTGTTTTGCTTTCAAAATAAAATAAATACAAATCTTGCTGAAAACATGCCTTGGTAATTGTGAAGGAAGAACCCTGTATACAGCTTTCAATTTTATTACTCTGTTAAAATACAATATCTCTGCTTGGTTTTTCATTGAATCGGAATCATCAGGTCACAACAAGTGTTGCCAGACTGTGAGCAGTGGGTATTGCTTCTCAGAAGGTGATAATCTAATAATACTATTAGAATTCAGAATTAGAAGGTGCGTATGTTCTCTTATCTCCTATTTTGTAATTCTTGATGCCCTAGATATTGGAGAATTCCATCCCATACTGCACTTCCATGAAATAAAATATACGGAGCATGCACAGTTTACTTTCTAAGGTCCAAGCTAATTTTTATGAGAAAGATGATCAAGCATTCAGCATGATAATTCATATGCTTAAAGAAGGATGATTTCTACCCTCCTGATTAGAAATCTTCCCTTGAGGGCATGGGACACAGTCATAACAGCAAAATGGCTGCCCTTCTTCCTTCTTCCTTATATAACCAGGGAGGCAGTTTGCATTGCACAGAGAAACTGGCAGCACCTGAGGAGGAACATCAAGGGGAAGAGTTGGGTCAGAGAAAGATGCTTCTAGAGCAGTGGATTCACCTGCAGACACAAAGAACTATGGTGCCCCAAATAGTGTAGATCTTAAGAATTACGTCCTCACACTCATATATAGCTCAATATTATAAAATAATAAAATATTGAAAAAGATCACCCTACTAAAGTTTTAAATAATGTCCACATATAATGAAAGGTGAAACATTACAACACATGCATTGTAAAAGAGCACACAATAGTACAGCAAAAATGAACAAATATAGAGAAAGGGTAAAATGGAGCAGCAACCTGATATTTTGCTGCCAGTGTGGGAAAGCTTGTGTGAACACAGACAATTCTAACATCCTTCCTAGTGTGTTTTGCAATAGCTGCACTTCTGAGGGAGCAGGAGAGCAGCACTACACATATTTTTTGGCATTTGTCTCACCCTGAGGTTTCCAGTGCACCAATCAAAATTCGTAGGGTACCCCTCTCCAAGAAAAGTGAAACTGTCACCCCAGTGGAGTCAGAAAGGGGTGCTCAAGCCACCTAGATCTCCTGGGGCACCAGTGACAAAGGTAGATCAAGACCACTACACCCCTTTCCTGAAGAACATCATCCTTAGTGTAAGCAGGACTGTTTGCCTTCCAAACTTTGACCTGAAGCCAGAATGAAACGGAACAATGTAATTGGCTTCATCCATGAATGCCTGCTACCACATTCACATCACCTCCTCCAAGGGGCAGACACTAACAAATCATGAGTGAGAGATACACCATTACCTGATAATAATAAAAAAATTTCTCCCACTCATTGCTAGTCATGAGGTCCAGCCAAAAGTCACACTTACCCTAATGCCAAAATCATGGATTCCACATTCCTAGAATGTGGTTTCATTCTTCTATGTCACCTGCATGAGTCCTCACGCCATAGTTTCACTAATGACCAAGCAAGTTGTGGCGAATGTCCATTAGTTGATTGGAGTTTCTAGCTACAAAATGTAAGATACATTCCGGAGCACCTGGTTAAATGACTTGGGCCACTCAATGTTTTTATCCTCAATCATTAACTTTACTCTATGGGGACCCTGTGGACTGAAACTTCCAACTTGAACTCTCTGGAAAGATTGATTTGTGAACATTCTCCAGTTGATAACATCAAACCCTGTAATTAGAACTCCATTTTCATCAAACTGTATGGTCTCTCCAATGCTGTTGTTGAATGTGATCACCCTCAGAAAGGGATGGAGCTAATTTCCGAAGGGAAAATTGTAGAAAGGAAAAGCAAAGCATTTTATTATCACATTGTTGTGTAACAATTGGAGATGTGTTAAACTTATCACGTATCTGTCCTGGTTCAGTCCTTTAATAAGGATACCTTCAGAGTTCTGTGATCAGAGCAAAGCAAAGTTAGTTTCCTTGGAATGGGGAAATAGAATTACTGACAGGACAAAACTGGTTGACCAGATACTGAGGCATTCCAGCCCCATTCTTTCTAAAACTGACTCCCCCAAAAAGAGTCAATGGATGAGGAGATTGAGTCAATGAGAAATTGATATTGTTTAGCTTGAATTCAACAGAAAGCTGGAGAACTCCAACATCCAAGCCCTTTTCAGGCATGCTTTTTAAACATGTTCAATCAACTCTGAATGAGCAGGAGTTGTGTGTATGCAGGGCAGGAGACGATCTGATGAGGAGAGGTTCCTGTCAATGAAGATTCCATGAAGTACCTTGCTGAAGAGTTCATTGCAAAAGTAGTCTCTCCCCTACAGCCCATCTTTCTCCATGTGCATAGGATGACAGAGCTCCATGCATGAGAGTTCAGCTGGAAAGCTGATTCTCCTCATATGATGCTTGAACATGGCAAGCAGAAAACTGAAAAGGTTGAGCATAACAAGCAATGTTGGGAAGTATTTTGTGTGCTGCAGGTAAAAGGATTTAGATGGTATAGGTAACTGCTCACACTCTCTGCAGCCACTTCCTAATCAAAATAGAGTCTGGAGAATGAAATTACCTGCCATGGCAGCAGCTGTAAGCCTTCCTGCTTTGCTCCAGACACCTGTGACCTGAGCTTAGATCTAGATTCATGCATGAAGTGGAGGACATGTGTCACAGCATGGGCCGCATTGTAAACATTGTAGCTGTGACTGGTCATGCTCATTTCAAAGAAAGTGCCAGGGAGGCTCTCCAGTTTCTCCTTCCCAAAGCAGTGTTCCTGTCTTCCCACAGCATCACTGGATTTAGTCAGTGAACAGTTGAAGGTCTTCTCCCAGAAGTCCTGGAGGAATCCACCTTGTTTTCCTTGGGATGGCTTTACACTCTGAAGGAATTGTCTGAATCCTAATGGCTCCTTTGAGTGAAGAGCAAAGGACAGCATTCCATGGAAGGATTCTATGTTTTCATGCCGTTGTTTGTTGCTTAACATGAAGTCCCAATGAGTTGGCATGATCCAAAGCTTATCTTTGTGTGAATTGATGGCTTCTTCCTAAAGAAATGAGTTTATTAAAATTAGATGTATATTTCCAGTATCAGCAAAGAACACATTGGCTTTGCTTTCCATTAATGCTGAATGCTCTTTTAAGCTTTTATTCAATAACCCATTCTGTACAGACATTTTTCCAGTGGTTGGCAGTTTTACTATAAAGCTGAGACATATGCCACTCCGTGAAAGCACTGGCAACATATTTTGGAAAGTCCAATCCAGTTCCATTTGAAATGCACCAGTAACTGGACTATCCCAGTGTACTGATGAGCTTCATTCGGGAGCATCTGGTATACAGGATGGAATAGGCTCTTGTCACTCCACGTTGGGAGAAAGGATCCATAAGTGAACTGAGAGATCAGGAAAAGACATTTTGTGGAAAAAATACTCTTTGTCTATGCTGTAGGTGCTCACATTCAATCATTTTTCATGTACCAGATTTGCTGAAGAGCCTGTATGGGGATGATTTTGGGGAATTAACTGGATTTTGAGACTCTAACTGTGAACTATGAAAGGCCATAATGACCAAATTATATTCTCCTTACTGTGAAATCAAGATATTGAATCTGGATTGATGGAAGCCTCTGTCATTAGCACTCTTCCACTGCAATATAGAAAATAGTATATCCCAGAAATAGATCATGCAAAAAATTCATTCTGGTCATGCTACTATCATGCTGAAGGCTTATTGGTAATGCATTCCAAGATCACGGTAAGGGACAGTCTACAAAAGTTTTAAATAAATAAAATCAAAGTATATGTGTGTGTGTGTGTGTGTGTGTTTCTCTATGTACTGGTGTGTGGGCATGTAATAAAATGTATACAAAATCAAGTTATCACAAACTCATTGAGGTTGAAATAGCCATTGAGTGCAATGCATTTCTTAATTCTGGTGTGCTGCTCAAATTATCTGCAGCAGGATTTGGTCCAGTCTCTTCTCAAGTACTTCCAATTACCCAGAACCCTCCCCCTCTCCAGGTATTTGTCTGACTGCTCTGAGTGCAAGGGTTACCTGTCCTTAATCCCAAATCTGGCTTATGCCACTTCAAGCTTTTGCACCCTGCCCTGCAGCTGGGATGGTGAGCGAAGGCCTAATCAGTGCAGGGAGAAGTTGACAGAATATCAAGACTCTTCCAGGAGGGTCTGGGAAGTCAGAAGGAGCCATCCAGAGAGTGGAGGAAACCAGGTTGAGCTGCCTTGGGGTAGCTGCATGATGGATTCAGAGCAGCCAGATTTTACCATTTCTAGGCTTGCTTGTCTCTCATTTTGGAACCAAGAAACAAAAGCAGGGTGATTGAAAGAGTTTCCACTCACTCATGCATGTAGTTAATGGACAAATTGACAATAATAAAGCTTGCCTTTGTTCAAATATTGAATAGAGAAGCAACTACCTGTGGAATCTTGTAAGGCTCTGAGATGGTGGCCATCTCGGCAGAGATGATAGGGTAAGCTCCTCCAATGATGGCTATCAGATTATTGTGCTCACCACACTTATACTTTGGACAGAATCAGTGCATCTGAGAAAGCAGGCCAAACATCCCCATGTATGTGATCTGTGGATTGCAGTAGCTCTCGTAGATGTGAAACCCGAAAGTGAGATTAGGTGCGACATTGGGATTTTCATTGATCTCCTTGATAGCAAACTGCAAGGCCAGGATAGGCTGGTAATTCTTTGGCAAAACACTAAAATGAAAGAGTCACTGTGTATATTCAAACACAACACAACAAAACAAAAGGTGAAGCAGCATAATGATGTCTTTCATCTTTGAAAAATGAAGCCTTTTGGAGTCTTTTCCCTGCTGGGACACGAGATACCCTTTTGAGTTATGTGTTAAACCCTGTGCTACATTGCATCAGATGAGTCCTTCTCTCTTTGTCTCAAACATTTCTTGCTGCAATGCCAGTTTCCTTGACAAACCACACAGTGAAAACCTGAGTTATTGGTCGGGTTGCACCATAAAAAATCCATGTGAAAGATGAGGGAAAAAAATATCACCTTATTGTTTTAATGCCTTTAATTGCAGTTCAAGAAACATTAGCTTTCATCTTCAAATTTATTGTTGAACAAATAAAGGAATTCTGTGCAATTAGCAGATATAATCACTGAAACTCTACATGTTGCCTGAATACATTTTTTCTTAATCAGTGCAACCTTTTCCCATTGAAACTGGAAGTTCCTATGAATTTACAGTCCCACTAAAGGTCCTGTGAAACATGGTAACTATCTCTCCCCATGATTAATATCTAAAGAAAGGAATGGTGTGGGAATGGAGGAACAGCCCATACCCGAGTTCCTGTCTGAACAACAGAAGTGGCTTTTTAAGAAACCTTTTTAGGGGGTAGTGGAAAAAGAAGACAGAAGTCGTTTCCCCGATGACAACATCTGCCTGCTGTGAAAACTCATGCTGGCCAGAGATGCTGTCACTTACTTCACACATGCAAGAAAGAATACTCATGCTGGGATGCCCAGCAAGGCTTGTACACAAAAGGAGGCAGCAGCCCAAGCAATAGCACCAAGAGCGAGACCAGCTGCAGGGCAGAAATTCCCATCTGAACTCAAATGCCTCTCTTGCTTTCAGCAGCATTTACTAATTCCCCAATAAGTTACTTGTCTGCTACTTTGAACAGCAGTTGAAGATACTGAAGAATGGATCAGTTTGTACTCAAGGATGCCTGCAATAAGTGCCCAGGCTGTTATTTCTCAAGTTGTACTGTTTTTTTGCCTCTGCTTCATGCTCTTCAATATCTTCTGGGAGCTTTTGCTCCTTTCCTTATTCAGGGAGCAAAAATAGCATGAAAGAAATTCTTGAAGAAAATGACCAGTGCTCTGATAGACAGAGTCTCCAGCCTCTCAGCCCTTCTCTGAGAGTTACTGGTGTGTTTATAAGGTATTCCGGTGTTAGTGCTAATTTTTTTTGAGCCCCCTAGACATTTCTCCAGCCTTAGTGAGGAGAATAGTTAATCAGAGAGACTGAGAGAATTATAGGGGAGGGATATTGCTTTCCATGTGCTGCCAGTAACTGCAGTCCTAAAACCAAGAAAACAACTCATGAAGTCTCGGTTCTCATTCCTTGACCTCTAACCAACCTAGTAGCATCTGGGATGCTATGTGATATTCTTTACTGTCTCCTCTTCTGCCATTGCCCCACTGGCCTAAGGCAAAGCCCAGTTTAGCCAGGCTTCATTCTTCCCCACATTATTAAGAGAGACTCACTACATCAGCTGAATGCTTAGATGCAGCATCTTTGGATGTGGAACTCTGTGTGCATAATTAAACAGAAGACTGCAAAAGTGCATACAAGGAAAGGTTCCTTGAAAGGAATGTCCATGACAAACCAGCTTCATAGATTCAAGGGGGGAGGTGCAGGATATAGCTGGCTGGCCAGAAATGGGTAGAAGGCAACTAGTCACAGCCAAAGCATGCACACATCAATAAGTAACCCACAGCACAGTCACTTAACAAAAGTGAATCACCAGCAGAAGATTGAGCAATCTCCTGCTGAAAAGCCTCCACCTCAGCCCTAAGCTAGACCATCCTCCCATGTGTGCATGGAGAGCACATGGATTCAAGTGTCCCAAACAGGGTTCCTGCAGGAATGTCTACCCAATAAGCAATTGTCCTTGCTGCCTGAACATACAGGGGAATAAAAGGGGGGTCTACCATGGTGCTGGGGTTGATTGACATTTTGCTCTGAACAGACTTATTATCAAGAATAAAAGACACTTTTTTCCAATTTCTCACCTTTTTCATTCTTAATTATAGCAGGCATGCCAAGGTCCAGAGCTGTTGTGTCCTGCACAGTCATGGCTATTGAACCAGATTCCACTTTGAGAACACAGGTGGAAAGATGGTGGTAGTTGTATCTGATAGCCATTTCCTGCTCCAGTATTCAAGCAGGACTTTGCAGAAATTGGCTAGGTACGTTTTGCAGACATCCTCTAGGCTCAGCTTGCTTTGTAGGAGTGGGATGAGCACAAGAGGAAGTCTGCAGATTCTGGAGTGATGGCCTTCAAAAGATTTTGTCCTATTCCATCCGGTTGGATATCAATAAGGACCCCTAGGATATGGGGATGGACTTCCAAGGGAGGTGGTTGAGGCTCCATCAGTGAGGGTATTCAAGGATAGGCTGGGCATACACATGGTTTGCATGTCATGAGTGGAGCCAGCTGGAGCTGGGGGTCAGAATAGATGGCCTGGGAGACCCCTTATAATTCACATTTTTCCACATTTCTATATTTTTCTGTTTCCTATCCATCAATCATATTAATTTATCTGTAAATGTTGGAAATGGCAGTTGAATGATACCCCCAGTGCGTGAACAGAGATTTCTTCCCTGCATTGATTGCTTTCTGATGTTCAGCACAGGCCTAAACAAATAATGTAGGAGTTTGCAAGCCAAGTAAGGCAGTGCTGGAACTTTTGATAGGAATGATATGCACGACTACCACAAAGTCACCAAATAGGGAAAGGTAGGCTGCGCTAAGTCAGACTTGGGAGAATTTGGTATTTGCCATGTTTTAGTATGTTGATTTCAGATGACTAGAGCTTCTTATGTAAATGATAAGTTTGACCAGAGTTTGAATGGCTTTAAAATGAAAAACAGAATAATTATTGAGTACTGAAAAAATTAGTCAGTTGATGAGGTAGTAATGGTAAGACTACCTATGTGGAAAGAGACACAGCCAAAGAAAAGGATAAATGGAAATTGCAGGGAATATTGGGATTATTATGTAATTTAGTGAATGTTTGCAATGCAATCTGTAAACTCAAATTGTATAATTTATCTTTCAATCTCTTCCATTTGCTATCAAGCACAGGATGTCAAAATTGACCCTATTACAGGGGTCCTCAAACTTTTTCAACAGCGGCCAGTTGAAAGGTGCCGGTGATGTGCACAGGCCGCCAATGTGATGCAGGTGGGGGGTGTGGACTGGGCCGGGCCAGGCTAGGGGGTGCATGGGTGTGGGTACACACGTGGTGAGGCAGGAGCAGGTGTTCCCAGAGAGCATTTTCTCTGCGCAAGTCCAAAATGATCTCCTTGCGAGCAAGCCACCGCACGGTGAGTCGCCAGCTAGCTTGCAAGGAGATCGTTTTGGACTCACTCAGAGAAAATGATCTCCTTGCATGCAAGCTGCCGCTGGGTGCGTGCATGGCAAGGCACTAGCTTGCTCACAAGAAGATCCTTTTCTCTGAGTGAGTCCAAAACAACCTCCACACAAGCAAGCAGCTGCCTCACCACACATGCCCGCATGTGCACACGTGTAGCGAGTTCAAAACTTCTATGGTGGGCCAGATAAATGGGCATGGTGGGCCAGATCCAGCCCATGGGCTGTAGTTTGAGGATCCATGCCTTATTACATCATCAGGCCATGTTCAAATCTCATAGAAGCTTTTCTTAGTGACAAAGGGCAGAATTCCATGCATGCTTAGACAGAACAAATTCCTACTACTTTGGTCATGCCCATCAGAGAAGAATTGTTGAAGTCCCCTCATCACTTTGTATCAACCATTACCTGTCCACTAACACTTAGAGAAACTTTTTCTTCCAGCATTGTCAAGATACATCACTGACATTTACAAACAAAATGCAGCACAATTTCCCAAAGGAGGACAATTTGCAGCATCATGGCCCTATCCCCCTGAGAGGGGCTTTCTTAGGTTGGGCATGCCTTCTCTCCACACACTGCTGATTCACACTCCAAGGTCACATCTGGGACTCTGAATTACACTATGGCCATGTAGTTTCTGTGTGACAGCCATTGGGTTGGTTGCACTGCCTGAATGAAAATGTTGCTACTGATAATTCAAGGGTGGGCTAACATAGTTCTGGCTTGTGCTGGGTGCATCATTCCCCTCCATTCAGAAAATGTCCTTTTGATAGTGGCAGATGAGTTATGTGACATCCTTCTCAAAGGAGTGCACCTGGTGAAAGTTGTACGATATTTTCAGTACCAGGCAAAGAATGTATATATGCCTAACACACAAATATATTTCTGGTGATTGTATCATTCAAACAAACAAGCAAGAGAAACATGTATAAAAAAACAATAAGAGATAGTAAAAAGTCTTCAGTTCCTGTCGTATTGCTTTTCTCACTCCCTTCATTGGGACTACTTGTCTTTTGTTGGATGCCATGAGGAAAACAGCCTTCACCCATTTTCTTCAAATGAGAGTCTTCACCAAGCAAACAAAGCTATTGAAACCACAATGAACAATTCAAAATAGTTTAATCATGGAGGAATAAATTGTAGAGCCTGAATGTTAGAACTGTAGGTATATGTTCATAATTTTGCAGCTGCTGACCATTGAGAAATCATTCTGTATGAGTTAGAAACCATATAAAACTTCCAGTTAGTGCATTATTTTATGTAAAGTAGGGAAGAGGGACAGAGAAGCAGTAAAACTTTAACACATGCATTGCTGTTGAAGGTGAGGTAAATCCATAATTCCAAGCCACCAAAAATGCCTGTGGCTTCCAGTTCTGTACTGTGGCAAAACATCATTATACACACACAGCAGTTCCATTTTTCATAACACATACTTCAGTTTCATTTCTGATTAATGTATTTCATGTGGCCATGAAATTCAGTATTTCAGAAAACTTTAAAAAACCTGGTGTTTTAGGGCTTCTGATATGCTCTGCTTCATGTGACTTTTTTTTAAAGTTGCATGTCTTTTCAGGCTTATGAATTACTTTTGAATTTTCATCCCCTTTTAAATAAATGCATAAAAGCAAAGAAATTCCAGATACCTCTTTGTCAACACCAGCTTTTGTGGCACAAATGGCATCTAATTTGCTTCCCTTTCTTTGCTATTACAATCTCCCTGTTTTTTTGGGCTGCATAATGTAAACTTAGAGGAAACTTAGTGGAAACTTAGCAGCCTTTTTAATGCCTCTGCTTTGTTTTCAAGATGACTGATCGCTTGCAGCTGCTTTGCCAATGCATGTCAAGCATCATTGAGTTATATCCTGCTTTTTTTCTTTTTTTATGTTCTTAAAGCAGTTAATATCATCCTCCTCCTCGCCATCTTATCCTCATGGCAACAACCCTGTGAGGCAGGTTGGGCTGAGAGTGTGTGAAGTTACTGAGTTGGCTCCATGGCTGAGTGGGACTACAACCCAGATTGCCTGACACCCAATCCCTTACACTTCACCACTACCCAACACTGCCTCTTTTTGATTGCTGCCATGTCCAGCCATGCTTGCGTATAGAAATGGCATATGCACACTGGGGCATCACAAAGAGAAAACCACAACTCACTTCAAGGGCAATGCTTTCTGAGAAAGGTTTTTACATTAAACTTTCTCTCATCAACTGTACAAAAAGAAACTAAGAGATGTGTTGGCATGTCCCAACCAGACCAAACACAAGGCTCAGTGATTTGGTAGAAAGGGATCTTTCAAAGGGATTCTAAACAGGGAGAGAAGGTTACTGGACGGATTCCCAAACACTTGGTATCTTTCCCAGGACTGAAGAATGGATACACTTTTTCATCAAATTTTACTGGGATTGACCGAATAGGGCACTTTTCCTGGACATTATAAAAAGAGAGTGCTTGCTCTTCCATGTCCAGAAAAACACCCACAACTGCAGATTCTTCATTCTGGCTGACAATAAGGCTGCTTCCTCCAGTGCAGTGGTACTGACCCTGAAACCATCTCATGCTTACATATCCCTCCTCCAGGGGCTTTCCCAGACCTTCTTTTTCTATTTTGTTTCTTGCTGTCTCAGTAAGTACCCCAAGCTCCCAGTCTGGTTTGTCTCCCACTTCCACCTCCCAGTACTTTTTCCCATTTTGATACCCTTCAGTTGCCACTGTGATCAAAACTTCATCAAGACTTTTCTGTCCTGAGTGTGAAGGGTCCAGCTTGATTTTATTTTTCTCTCTGATGTTAACTTTGGTATGTGTGCATTTAGGATCCAGAGTGATATTAACTGGAGAATGGAAACAAACAAAAATATTATCAGGAGGAGGACAAATGTTCCTATCTGTATTACAAATGATTTCAGTACGGAACTATCTGAAACTAGGACTTTATTTCACTTTATTTGAAGAATAACTCCAAATTGACTTCCCACCTCCATGGAAATGAATACTCCATTAGGAGCTCCATGTGCCTAATCAAGCATATACACAGCTCTGGACTGACATGAAGGCCAAGTAAGAAATGATGTTCTAGGCATTTTGACATTTAATGAATACATTCTTTGAAAGGGCAACAACTGCTGAAAAGATGCAGTTGTCATGATGTCTTCTTGGGTCCTGAGAGTAAATAGAATGATATCTACTATTTATTTATTAAACTTATTAGCATTATTAGCACAAAGCCTCTCTACTAGAGATTTTATATTCATAAATAAACATACCTGCTTTGGATGCTGCCCTTCTGAACTCTGCCAGGTAAACAATGGGAAATAATGAGAGTCCTAACAATGTGTTTTGAACAATATAAACTATGAAAAAGGTGCTTCATAAAACTCACCCAGTTCAGCTGTAGCTTTCTCTGAAATCACAAAGAAAATTCAATACCCAATTATTACACAGATGTCTGTTGACATCACACTGGTGATTTTGCAACCAACCAAAAGTGAAGGGTTTAAAACCCATATGGACAAAGAGAAAGGTGTTTTTTTTCCAAGTCATCTTCATTTCCTGCTCAGTCTGTAGGCTGACTTTAGGTTCTCAATGAAGAGTTCTGCTCAATGTAAATGTTCAGTTCTAAGAACTAGGCAAAAAAGATCAATTGGGGGTACACCAATGGTATGGCTGACACTTCAATTCTCAGTACCCAGATTTTTAAATAACCACCTCATTATCCATTCCCATACACACAAGCGTGCGCTCGCGCTTGCATGTGCACACACACTGACAGAGGGCCTAACTGACCAAGATTCCCTTTACATTTGTATTTCCCAGAGTCTGAGGCATCTCTATTGCTCACCTACATATATATCTTTGTTTTCAAACCTTTTCTCCTAGTCTCATTAGCAGTAGAAATTGAGAGAAGGTGGTTCCCAAGTCAAGTTGGATGGGGGGGCGGGGGGAGGGGGAGAGAGAGAGAGAGAGAGAGAGAGAGAGAGAGAGAGGCTTGTATGCGAGCCCAATTCTATGAGTTCAAGGAGTGTCTCAACTGCAGCCATTGGCTCAGCCACAGTGACTGAACTGAGCAGTCAGTTGAGCAGACAGACAAGTTAAATGCCTGTGAGTGTTTAGCAATAAGGTGAGGATGCAGATTGGTCAGTATTGGTTTTTGAGTTCTTATACAGCAGCTCTTGTCTTCTCTGACACTCTGAAACTACCTCATCATGTTAAGGTGTGCCTCCAAAAGGGGCTGAGCAATACTACTAAGGATCTATTTCTGGGGGTAATGCATGGGAGGCTCCTAAAAGGGGGTGAGTTAATAATTTGAAAATGAGAGATGATTTTGTTATTGTTGTGTATATTCCATGCTCACCTGCAGATTCAGCTACATCCCTCATTGGTGATCAAGAAATGCAGCCTGATCTGTGAAATAACAATCTGCATCTTTGTACTGGCCTTTTCTTTGGTGTCAGTCAAGAGAATATTAAGTTCAGTGCCAGAGAAATAAGCACCTCATCAGCAAGGCATTTCTTTTTGGGTGAGGTGAAGGGGAGACATCCTTAGGGTCAAGTTCAGACAGCATGGTTTTGGGGACATAGCCTAGTGCAAATAGCTTCTCTCTCTCTCTCTCTCTCTCTCTCTCTCTCTCTCTCTCTCTCTCTGTGTGTGTGTGTGTGTGTGTGTGTGTGTTTCATATATCACAGTAAGAAATATATTTGAGCCTCCTTTTCACTTACATAGTCAAATAAGCTGTTCATGCCAGAAAAAAATTATATGAAAAATCAAGTGCATACTGCAACTAGATCATATTAGGAGCGGATTACATCCATATTTAGGAACTAATAAACAGCACCAATTTAATATGTATGTGAGAAATTATCCTCATGATGACGCCTCGCCCCAAAAGCAAAAAGCAAAACAGCTCAGTCTTATCCCATCCATTTCCTCATACACACTGTTGAATGTCATATTACAGATGATTCTCTTACCAAATTTTTCTTGCAATTCTTTTAAAACTGTAAATGAACAGAATAAGCAACTTGATAAAAGACATTGGAAGATGAAATATATATTATATTTGAAAAGCAGTGTGGAGGTTTACTTTTTAAAATTTGCTTTATAGAAGATTTGAAAGATTCTAATTCTGAATTTGTTTTACTCTATAGCATGCACAGAAGGCATCCAGTTGTGTTTTACATAGTAAATTCTAAGGTAAACATTGGCAGCACTATGAAATTAAATATACATTGGCTTGAAGTTGCCACCAGATATTCCTGTTTAGTGGTTACTACACCATATTCTACTTTGTGGTCAAGAGACCACAAAAGTTTGAGCAAAACATTTAAAGCTGGAGAACTCAGATTTACTGAAATCCCTTGCTAAGACTATGGAGTTACCTTTCTGAGATTCTCTTTGTTCCTCTTCTGAAAAAGAAAGTGAAGTTACAGTTAGCTATGGAACAGGCAAAGTCTTAAATCCCTCACAGAAATGCTAAGGCATGCAAAGATAGTGTCAGAGGCTGGGCTGCTTGGGCTAGAGCCCTGACTAGAGACCCAAATTTCCAGAAGGCCCTCTCCCTCACCTCCTTGCTGTCAGTGGGGACATGTGGAAGTCAAGATAGAGAGCCCCATTGTATCTGATACCCTCCGACTAGCTGGCTTTTTGCCAAATCTGCTTCACAACCTCCTCCCCTACATTTTTTTTTCCTGAAATGACATGCCCTCCTCTCCCCTTCCCATGGATCCCTTTAAATAAATAAATAAAGGGTCTTTGGCTTACAGGGCCCTATAACAATGCTCATAAATTCATGTTTTTTGTTTACCCCTGTAGTTCTGAGAACCAGATCCTATTGGCATTTAGACCACCAAATATAGATCATGATGTCCCTTTTAGGATAACATGTAGCTCTCAATAAGGATCTCCTCCCCACAATCACCTCTGGCACACACCCTTCAGTTCTGCCTCTTCTCCTGGGAATATAACAATAGCATCCTATTGCTCTCCAAATCTACAATCCATGACCCAATGTAACATGCCATCACAACCGGCTGAACTGAGAAGGATTCTTACCGAGATTAAGCCGAAGCTTTGCTTCTTCTGGAAGAAATGCATGTTATTTGTATATTGCAGCAGGGAACACATATGAAGACATTGTGGTTAGGAACAACTGCACGTTTCATTCTGTGTTTTATTTATTTTTGCAGGTGAAAATCCCTAGGAATTTTTTTATAAACTAGCAGAATCCAAAAGTCATGTTTCAGAAAGAAAGATGTAACTGTGTGTGCTTTAACAGGGTGGCGATTTAGGAACAAAAGGCCTAGAACTTCCAGCCTACAGCAGCCTTTAGGGCTGGCCAGTCCTTGCTGGGATCTGCCAGCCCTTTTTTTCTGAGCAGGCATGTCTTTTCTCTGACATCCAAATCAGGCCAAGAGCCTTGGTTCAACTGTGTCCTGTCAAATTCTATGAAAAAGCAAGGTGTGTGGAAAGAGGGAGAGGAACACTAGTGATTGACACCAGATCATTAGCCAAGATAAATACAAAGTGGCCAGGTTTGCATGAAACAAGCTGCAATTCAGGACAAACCATGTTGTGGGGGAGGGGGTATTTGCCACAGGTCCACAATGTGCACAACAGGGAAGTGCTTATTACTTCAGCCTACTGGTAGTGACAGGCACTGCTTGCCACCCCCCCCCCCCCCCAGCCCCTCTCTGCAAGAATCTGTGATGCCCTCTGCTCTTCTAGAGGAGGTTGGGCAGAACAGGGCTCTCCTGCCCAAGATAAACTTATGAGAAGTATGCAGGGTCATTCTCTCCACAAACAGGAGAGAAACATTTATCTTCCAATTGTTGTTAGTTCATTGGCTGGTACTCTTACATTCTTCCTGTGCTCAGGTGCTAAAGATGTGTTATTGCTTTTACAGTTTTTGTTCCTTGGGGTTTTTTTGTTTTTTTGTTTGTTTGTTCCTTGTAAGCCATCCAGAGACTATTTTTTTAGTAATGGATGGCATAGAAAAACTTTAAATACATACATACATACATACATACATACATACATACCAGATCTTGAGTGAAAACAGGGCATAGTCCCCAGAACTGCACACAACTCATTTATAGACCTTCTCTATTCATATGTATCACTGCTCACTTGTTCACAGAAGACAGGTGAAGTGTCAGTTCTATAAATGAGTTGGAAGAGCAGGTAAGAGGGCCCAGTAGGTGATCTGCAATGACTTCTCCCAATACTGGCACTAGTTGTAAAAAAATGTTAATTAATCTATACAGAATGTTGATATAGTCAAAATGAAGCATCCATACTTACCTTCTTCTTGTGCTCTCTGTTCATTTTCTGCACATGGAAAGGAGCAGATCAGCAAACCAAAGACAGTAAATTAGCTTTCCACATTCTGCCCTGTTATGCTAAAGTCACTTCAAAATCTCTAACAAACCAAACTTTGTGACCCCAGTGAAGCTTTCAATATAGCTAGCATTTACAGAGCTGGAGTTTGTAGCACCCAACAGCAGTGCTAGGGATAGTCACTTCTGTCTGTGTTCTTCCATTCATTCATTCATATTTTGTCTCGTGTATTTGGCTCACTTAGATTCTACATCAGTTTGGGCATGGGGGTGTTGAGGCTACATAAAAAAGTTGTGTGCTGGTGTTTTTTTTTTTTTTTTTTTGCACTTTTTTTTTTATTTTTACATTTTCATGCACATGCTCCCCAAGTATATGCAATGTTGTGCACACTTGTTGCCAATGAATGTATTTTTGCAAGCTGTTTTGCCATATAAAAACATACCTTCTGTGCTATTGTCACAATCACATTCAGCTTTGTGCATAGTTTTCTGTAACATGTGGCTTTTGTGTGCATTCCTCTGCCCCTTGGAAGTGAACTGTATTAGAAAATCCAGGGAAATCTATTCTGGTTTGCTCATCAATATGGTAAACATGCAAAAATCAAAATGGAACTAATTTCCCACTAATTAGAGCACAGCTTTGCCCAGCTGCTTGTGGTACCCCAACTGCCATTTATGTTGTTCCATAAATAAATAGTATGACTGACCTGCAATAGCAATTCTTGAACGGTCTTCTGAAATAGAATCAAAAGCATGATTTTAGAACTTTGTGTGGGTAAGAGTGAGAAGGAGACAGAGGGGGAAACAAGCAAGTGACAGGAAACTGCAGCCAATTCTGACTCTTTGATGTGTTTATATGGAAGATATACATGTTTGGCATGTCCAAGGTTTCAGGTGTACATTTTCAAAAAAATAAATTGGGCATACTCGTAACAGTGAACTGGTTGTTATACATAATGGAAAATTGGACATATATCTTGTTCTACCCTAATTCTGCATTCTGCATTTTTTTATTCTATTGGTGGTCAATCCATATACCATTTTTTTAAAAAGGTGTTTTGAAAGGGGGTCCATGTGTGGTGTGTATGCTCGAGTTTTTGAACAATACTCATGATAACACTTACTTTTTATTTTATAAATGGTGCCTGCTACAAGACCAATGCTAAGCAGCACAATCACAAAAAAGCCAACCATGAGCCAGGAAGTTGAAGGGAAAAAGATATCTGCAAACAGATCAAAACCACATTCACATTAGTTTTCCTTCTTCTTGTACTGAGTTGCTTCATATAATGACTATTGAAGGAAATTAGTAGCAATATATGATAGGATCAATATTGGAAAAGAAATTAAGAAAGGGAAGGTTGTAATCTTCCCAGACAGCTTTGGCTATGGAGTAGCAGAGAAAGGAAATTGATAATAATTTTCACAATATAAAAAACTACAAAACATAAAGATGAGAAAATTGACTGAAGGGCAAACCACACACATATATTCTAAGGAATCCCGCTTGTCATGCACACAATAAATGCTTCCATCATGGTTTAAACAAAATCAAATGAAACCACACACACGGAAGCAAGCAAAAGTGCAATGGAGCTTCTTCTCCCTCCCTGCTGTTTGTAGTACTAAGTATTGCCTGCCATTCTTCACTTGGTAGATAAGTGTCATGATAAATGTGTACATAACTGCAGCAATAGGGCCTCCATTTTAAATGTGTTCCACAGAAATTCACAGCACTTTTAAAACTGTGATAGCAAAGGGGAGGAAAGTGGCAGAGGCCTCTGAAAAGTTTTCATGGGATGCCATCCCACAGTTGCTGCTGGCCACAATGGGTGGGGGAATCCCATCTCTCTCTTGCACTCATGTTTTACTTCAATCCAGCTCTGTCCACGCCTAAATTAGGGGCAAAGTTCTAACAGACAAATGTTAGGTTGCAAAGGAGATAGGCATTCTGTGAGACAGTGCTAATATCACGGAGGCTTTTGCCAAGTTAATATACTTTATACAAGTGCATGAAAAGATGAAATCTGTTTACATTAAAGGTCATTATCAAAGAAAAAGAAAGAATGATGTCTGAAAAACAAGCTGTTTTTAAAAGCCAGCAGAAGGCAATTGAAGCTATTCATTTTTCATTATACCTGTTCAGGGATCAAACTTAGTTGTTGTTGCTTGTTTGTTTAACTGAAATTGTTTACATTGTTTAAAAAGTTTATTGAAATGTTGTATTTGATTGCATCAGTGTTTTATGAATTGCTGTGAACAGCCCAGAGAGCGTCAGTTATTGGTTGGTATAGAAATTAAAACAATGACTCATTAAGTATGAAGAGGTAGAAAGAGATCTCAGAACATGAGTGATTGTATAAGAAATGAACCCTGATCATTCCTAATGTCACATAATTCAAATCCCTACTCATTTGGACCAGGAAGGAAGGACACTTCCAAAGCAATCTTCCTCAATATACGTACGGAGGATAATTCACCTAATGCTACCAACCCCGTAGCATTTCACCTGCTTGTTATGGAACATTTCAAGGACCTGTTCATGGTACAGACATTTGGCTTATGTTTCTATGAACAATATAATTTCTCATTCACCTTCAATAACAAGGTGAGTTGATCCCATCAGAGCCTTGGATAATTTATTGTGGATGCTGCAGGAGACAGCATTACCAGAACCTGGTTCAAGAAGAACAGAACTTTCAACATTCTTCAGAGTTTCTGGAGTAGCAACCAGTTCCTTTCCTTTGCTATCCATCCATGATAGTTGCAGGAGATCAGGTGACCCGATCTCTAATTTGCAGATGAGTCTTATCCCATTGCCTTCATATTGGTCAAGCACAATCAAAGGGCTCCTACTGTTACCTGAAGACATAGAAGAGAGTTCAGTGTGAAATACAAACATCAAGGTATACTTAATGCAGTTTGCAAAAGTTCTATTGATTGATAAATATAACCCAAATTAAGATGGACTTGGCAATCAAGAAGAGTAAAAAGTTGTTCTCCAGCCCACCCTCAGGACAAACACACCATCAACATTTTCTTTTAAAAATATGTTTGTAGAGAAGGGGCAGGAGAGGGAAAGAGAAGGTAAAGCTAGAAAAAGGCAAACATTCTGTGAAACGTACACATTAGTCTCATTGTAAAAACAACAACAACCCAGTGTTAATGCTTCTTTTGTACTTTTTTTCAAAGAACACTGAAATTGTTTCACTTGGCATGGGAAATATGCAGTCTAAGGGAGGCTACCTCTGACTGTTTTGCCTTGTGTTTTGTTGTATGTGGTGTGTTGTTTTGCAGACCACACCTTTTCCCGCTGCAGACTTTGATGGTGAAATATGGGAGCAGCAAAAGTGTGATATGGGAGCAGCAAAAGACCTCTCCCCAGGGAGGTCCACCTGGCGCCGTCGTTATTTGCTTTTCAGTGCCAGGCGAAGACCTTTTTATTTAAGCGGCATTTTAAATGTTAATATTATTGAATTTTATCTGGCCAGGGCAGCTTATTTTATATTGTATTTTTGTATTTTAATTCTAATGTTTATATTTTTTAATTCAAGATTATAAGTATTTCAATTTATTGTTGTAAGCCACCCCGAGGCTTCGGCGAATGGGGCGGCATAAAAATGTTTTAATAAATAAATAAATAGATAAATTTTCCTGTCGGGCTACCCAGAGGCTTAAGCTATTTTGGCAGCAGGGAGACAGTGAAACTCCCAGTGGATGACAGGAAGAATTTGTACTTAGATATTACCCACCCCTGTTTTAAAGAAATACGTATTTCATTTAGTAAATATATTAAAGCAGGCCTCTTTCAAAGGAGCACAGGAGTGCAAACTAGGTGACTTACCATTGAATTGCGAAAACAATAAAAACCCATGTAGCCAACAATTCAAAGCAAGTATATTTTCTATTTATGAAAGTACTATGAATTACTTTCAATTTCACAAACAAAATTCACATCTCTTTGTTAAATGGAAGCACCATCTTTGATATTTCCTTTACCTGTTAATGCAGTTAAAATAAAGAAGGAACTTCCTCTAAGAATGAAGATTTCACTGATTAAAAATGAGTTCCTTTGCTTAATTAATTAAATATACAGTTGTAAAATTCATTGAAGAGGCCAGTCCAAGCAAAGGTACATACATGACAGAGCAATAGAAGCTTGGAACACTTGCCTGCTGTTGGATATGTCATTAATAGCAGGAATGGCAAGAAGGGAATTGAAGTCTTCCATGAGCAGGAATGAAGAGCTGAGCGAGCAAAAAAGCATATGTGAGTTTCCATACCAAGCATTCAAAATCTATAGACAGAAATCCTGTGGAAACAGGAAAGTGCATGAGGGTGTATTTTAGTTGTTCCTCCACCATAAAAGTAATACAAATGTATTCATGGATATTCAGACATCAGTTCTAATGAGTTTGATCAGACTTACTCCCAATACCACAGCCTCAATGTCCCACTGAACAGATTATTATGCACAGATCATCCTGTATGCCTTTACCTGAGAGAAGAGTTCCTTCTAGGTAGACAGAATTGCATATGATATTTCTCCACTATCCTCCACTTCTTTAATCTTTTTTTAAAATTTCCTTTCTTAAAAAAAACTTATTTCTCATTACACTGTATGGCTTTGGGAAAGTGGTATATAAATTACGAAAATCTTACCGCCTAAAGCTGGTACAACTGCCATGATCTGGCCTGAAGTACTTTGATCAGAAAAGTGAAACATACTAGCAGTTTCATTCTGCCCATAAATTTGTCTAGTTAATGATTAATCGTGCATGGAAAATAAAATCATGAAGGTGAGTATTCTTTGATTCTGAAGGTTTTTCCAGTCTGAAGGTTGAACTTGTGTGTGTGTGTACTTAAAGTTGCATGAAAACTTTTTAGCATTTTATAAGCATTTTCCATAATGTGTGGATTCTTTTTTGCAGTTATGCTTAATATGCTTATATGTGCAAGCATTGTTCATGAATATTCCAACACTAGCACATAGTATCCTCAACATATACATTATTTGTATGTGAATTGCGAAGAGAGAACTCCACTGCAAATTTAGAAAAGTGTAAATTTCAAATGTTAACTGAATGTTGATTTGCATATTGATTCATATGAATTTCTCATCCATGACTATTCCCAGGACCAAGGACACTATGTCCAGGTGTAGGTAGGGCCTTTGATTTTCAAAGGAAAGCAATAATTCCCTTTGAAGCTGGCAACTCAAGGGAGCTGCCTCAAGTGATTGCCTAGAGTAGTAGCCATCCTGCTACTACTCAGCCCTTCCTCTGCTTTTTGATTTGCATTCTGGCTATAATACTACAACAGGAAATCCTGTCTTGAAACCATCTCAGGACTGCATGAGTACACATGGAAATGAAGTAGTTGTTCAAACCTGCCGCATTCAGAAAACAAAATAACCAAATATAAAAGCAGCTCTTTCAAGGTTACTAAAGCATGACACAGACAGTTTATTGATTGTGAGTTGAACTGATCAAAGGCTGAACTAGTTGATAACAATAGTTACCAAGAAATGGATGAACCAATCCAGATGAATGGGTGGAACAATGTTTTTTACTGCCTTGGAACTTAAGTTGTGTGATTGGCAGGAGGATTGCAGAGAGACAATTCCCATTTCCTTCTCCAAGGGTGGATGCTTCCTGAATGACATGGAATGGGCATGACATGTGGTACCAGATTTTGCTGTGGGGAAGGCATAACGGGAAAAATGCATACATGTGCATTCCTTCTGTAAATTTCCTTCCATTTACAAGCACAATGGAAAATGAAGGGCTTTTTTCCCTGTTGAGAAAAAAAGAGGAAAAACTAGAAGACCTTTCTGGAACATTTTTTCAGATGAACATGAGTGGGTACAGCTATAGCATTTACAATGCTGTGTATGCTGAGGCACATGCTTTACAGGCCATGCATTCATCCAAATCGAGACATGCAATAACAATGAATTGGGGGAGCCTTCAGAATCAACAGTCGTGGCAGGTAAATAACCCAGGCAGAGTAGTGTGGGAAATCAACAAATTTACAGTTGTAAACACCGTCTTACAGCTGTGTCACCAAAAACCGTCCATGCACTCACCCACTCAGCATCCTTCATCTCATCAGTTACAAATGCAGCAGTTGATCATAACAAGCAAAGGAAATGGCATTGGTATTTATTTATTTATTTATTTAGAGTATTTGTATGCCGTCCTTTCGCATAGCCTCAGGACGGCTTACATAAATAAGAATTATGTAAGAACAGTTCTAAAACCCATGGTTGGATGATAACTTTGCATGAATCAAGGTGCCCAAAAAATATTGTGCAAACTTTCAAGTTTTCTTCATCAACCTGGATGTTAAGCTAATTGGGATGTACATTGGGAAGAGAGAAAGAAGTGTTACCTTTATGCTGAAGTGAGAATGTAGGCTTTAAATTGTAAATGTGCATTTAAGACAGTTAAGGAGTATTGGAAGAGATTTCATGGTTGACTATGGAGGTATGAATAACTCTATATCTGGTTGTATATATTCATCCAGAAGTGCATTCTATCCAATTGCTAGATCATTATGGCAAGTTTGGAAAAAAAGGAATTGGAAAAACTCTCAATGAATTGCACATATGTTATGCAATTTCCTTAACACATGTATTATGCACACACTAAGTATATACTTTTTTGTATACAATCTCCCCTAGTATATATGTTTTGTAGACTGTTATTATAAGTATGAAACTGCACTGCATCTTAGAGAGTCCTGTTGGCCTATTGGGAGGCATATAAATTTGAAAAAAAATGCAAATTTTTAAATAATTTCTTGTGTTCCCCTTTTCAATGTAGTTTACAGCTTTCTGATCAATGTTGTGTTTAATAACACTGCTGGGGATGAAATTTCCTTTGACAAAAATGGGGAATCAGGAGCTGGATTTGACATTGTAAACTGGATCTTTTTCCCAAACAAATCCTTCCAAAAAGTGAAAATTGGAAAGATACATCTCCAGGCCCTTCCAGACAATGCCCTCGCCATTAATGATGAAATTGTCATATGGCACAGCTGGTTTAATCAGGTAGGATCTTACTGAGCATTGTTAGTCCATATATCAAGATCACATGTCACTGTCCCCCTGACTGAAGTTCTGCCTGTCTGTTTTAATTGGAGAGAAAAGAAATGGTCTCTCTCTTAACATGCCCAAAGACTAACCCAGAATTTTTGCTGTAAGCACTGTACCTTGCTCCTTTCAGTGGAAGTCAAGGAGTGAATCCAACTCCACTCAAGTTCTGTTTGGGGTGCATGGGGTCTGTTGGGAAACAGGCAAGGAAGGAGATATTTCATCATACACTGGATTACCAGCAGAATCAGGTGGGTCCTTCCTACTAACACACCTTGCCTTGAAGATTCAGCTCTCCACATGCCTTCCATACACCCTCACTTTTTCCTTCTTTACTTCAGCATTAATAAGTGGCAAATGACAGAAATTCCATTGCAGTTCTCCAAATCAGCTGTGATGGGAGAGGAAGGGGGCTTCTGAACACCCCCAGCTTGACCTTTGCTCATTGAGTATAATTGCTTTTATTTTATATTTATTTAAAATCAGCTACCCACAGTGCTGAACCCTGTCACCCCTCAACAGGTTCAGTGTCATTGATGGTTCCTCAGAAATTTAGACTACATTGCCTCACCGGCACTGGAAGCACCGCCTCCTCTGCCAGTGTATTTGTAAAAATCACATTTGATAAATGCAGAGGATTTACTTTTATGCACATAAACTCCTTCTACTCCTTCATATTTCACCAAACATCCCAAAATTGTTGTTGAATAGAAAGTAAGTACTAGTTTCTGGCACCTGCACATTTCAGAAAGATTGTTCAAAAATATGTGTACTTGAGAAAGGTTAGAATAAATTGTTGCTCAGATCTCTCCTTCACATACTGCAATGTTGCATGTATATACATCTTAGCAAAGGAGCCACAACTGTGACTTCTGATATAACACAGCAAAATAGATTGGCCTACATACCAAGGATTTCCTCCAGGATCTGTCCTGGATCTTATACAAGTGAACATTTGAAGGAAGGAATTGAAATTTTACCAAAGACAGTTTCTAAAATTTGAGGGTTTTAGAAACCCTCAATGGGGTTTCTAAATGGGGAAAACATTATTTGTGATTCTCAATTTTAGGGAAGTAGAACCTGGTACCAATATATCAAGTGGTCTTTAGAGTCTCATGTATTCCCTTATTCCATGTCCAAAGCTATTTTCTTAACCAGATAAAACGACCCAAAAACCATTCCCTGAAAAATAAGGAATGCTTTCTTCTCTTATGGATAGGTACTACCCCTGTCTGTGTGCAACAACAATTGCCATCCTAGTTTCTGTTGGTGGCAGCTGTAAAAACTAGTTTCTGCTCTGGACATCTGTACAGATTTGTATATATGTCCATGGCTGTACCTGAATTTGGGCTTACATAGTAATGCCATAATAGGATACCTCTTGTAAATAGAACTGCCTATTATAAAATCAACCTGGACTATTCTTTGCCTTCACCAACAGTTTAAACTGCAGAAATCAGCAATTTAGGGTTTTTATGAAGGTAAAAAATATCACCTCCTAATGCTTGCCTAGGGATGTGTGAGGTCTGATAAGAAAATGAAAAGCCAATGGATTTTGTCAATTCAGCCCCACAGATTTGTGTGTACTACTGACTTAATCTGATGCAAGTTAAGCCAAGTTGAAAAGTTTTGTTTTTAAAATGTGCCACAATCCACATAATTCATTTTTTTTCAGCTGGGAAAATATATACAAAATCTGTGCCTTCACTCTCCAAGTCATGTACATTTATGAAAATTGCAGAGTGGAGGTCTGAATTCTGTACAGATCTGAAATGGTGTAGAGCCAGTGTGGTGTAGCGGTTAAGAGCATGGGACTGGGAATCAGACGATCTGGGTTCTAGTCCCACTTGGCCATGGAGCCAACTGGGTGACTTTGGGTCAGTCCCACACTCTCAGCCCAACCTACTTCACAGGGTTGTTGTTGTGGGGATAAGATGGAGGAGGAGAATAACGTAAGCTGCCTTGAGCCCTTTGTAGGAAAAAGGAAGGATTTAAATTGGGGGGAAAAATGGTCAGAAAAATCATGGAGGTCAAACTGGGGTAAGATGGACAGGAAGATGTTTCCATACTTCTCATGTTAAATGTTACAACAGGAACACAACAAGAACATTGACTCAGATCTAATGTGCTGACCCCAATTTGTGCAAATGTATGCAATTTCCGTAGATTGCACTAGTGATATCTCCTAATTTGCTCCAATATCTAGAGCAATTTTGCAGAAATCAAGTCCTGTGATTTGGCCCACTTTTGGCTGTTTGGTTAGAAATGTGTCAAAAGTGTCTTAGATGAAATGAGTTTCCTAGTATCGCACAGCCCTATGCCTGCCTCTCAGTTTTCCATTAAAGGCTCACGTGGGAGTGCCAGTTAGAAGATTACAAACCCCAAATAGTATGCTAAGTGGAACAAAATTCTTTTAAAAAGGAAAGGGGCCAGTCACTCTGATGATCAGGAACCTACACCTTGAAAGTTCTCAAACTAGTGACAGTCAAATGTTGAGACAGGAATGAGTGACTCAATTTGTACAACCATTTTAGGACACCTCCAATCTCAGAAACGTCCAACTATCCAATGTCCTGCCAGGCTGATGCCTGCCAGGCAGGAGGGCCAATTGAGGGAATGTTGACCTCTCCATCCTATCCTTTCCCCCTTTCCCCCTGTACAGGCTTCTGAACTTGTTCACAATAGTCACTCTGGTGGGGTGGGACCTGGGACTGCCATACAGCACATCATGTCCTGGCTTCCCCCTCCCCTTGGCTCATTTACCCACCCACTGGCATGCCCTTTGCAGACCTATCTCAGATCTTTTCCATGGACGCTGTGAGGGGTCCAGGGAGGAAGGGAAATCAAATTCCTGATTCCCCATTCCAAAGATATAGCAATGTCTATGGCCTCAGAGGAAGGAGCCTAAAAAATCTTAGGATCCTTGGGACACTCTCCTGGGACCACAGGAATGCTCTTTTCAGGTAGAGGTATGTGGGTTGACAGCACTCAGGCAAGCATTGTGCTTATCATACTATAATCATGTGACTATGCTGAAAGCAGTCATATGACAATGAGTCTAAAATGGGATGAAAACATGCTGGTCTGTAAGCCTTGGTATAGCAAGCACATGGTCAGTTCAAAAGAAGGACAATGCTAGGGAAAACCCCACACACTGCATAGCCATGCATATTGGTACTTCAATCCCGTACATTCTGTTCCCTGATAAATTCTAGGATATAGTTGTATGAATGTTGGGCAGGAAGAAGCAACTCATAAAACTGATTGTCTTTGGGGGAATGGGGTGATACTAACTGAAATTTTGCCCCAATTAGTGTTACTAATTGGTGTAAATATCAATTAGAAGAGTGGTTTTCATGTTCCAGAACACAGTATTTCTACTTTGATATTAAATTCTGCCTTCTACAGGGAAGCCCTCATGGAGATAAATCTAGCTGATGGATGCCTCTCCTGACCTGAATCTACCCAGATAGTATGATCAATATCTGAGGTCTTCCTCTGTGTGCAACCTCCAAGGAAAGCTTATCAGAGGTGCATCTCAGTTATGAAAGGATCTCCCCTTTGAGGCCTGCCTGGCACAAATGCTGTCAAGTTTTCAGCACCTGCTTTAGACCACACTCCACTTCTACTTTAATGGCATATGATGGAGATGGAGGAAAGAAGTCTGTGCTCTTTTTAACACATCTAGTATTGCCATTGGCATTGCTTTTAACTGTTTAAATTGTTTTTAATTTCATAAATACAAATTTCATGTGGCATTTTATTATCTGTATTTTGCGATTTGGAATTTTATGAATTGTTGGCAACTCAGAAGGCATTAGCTATCTGTTGATATCATCATCATCATCATCATCATCATCATCTAGAATGCAAAATGTGTGGCTTGCACAAGAAATATCAGAGAAACTTTCTTAAGCTTTTGCTCACACAAATATGAAACACACATTAGAGCTTCCTGGTCATGTGGAACTACACTCAGTTTTCTTCCTGGATTTTCAGCAGAACAGTTATCAGAATCCTCTCTGGGATTATGAAGTCTAGAATCTTAACTATTTTAGGCTTATGGAGGCTGCAGGGCAGCTTATCTCCTCCTCTCTTATTAAATAGACCAAAACACACACACACACACAAAGAAAAAGAGAGGTGGGCCCAAGCTTTCTATGGAGTGAAACAGCATGCTATTATTCAAACGTTCATCACAGCATCCAGGAGAAGAAAGTCATCTTACACTGAGCATCCTCTGAGAACAAGCGGCTGCTGCGGTCATTGACATGAGTTTCTCTCCTAAAATGAAAGAATGAATAAATGACACAAGTACATTTGCAAGGCAACATATTTTTTCATCTCTTTAATAGGATAATCTTTCTCTTTTTTAAATCCAGACAAGATCCAGTTCATCTTGCACAGTTACAAATAGCAGGTGACCTTCAAGATCTGTCATCACTGTGAGGCAAATCCCTCTCCCTCACTCATTAACTACTCATGGAAGAAAAACATCCAGATATTTGCCAGGAGAGAATTTAGATTGTGACAACAGCATCCCAGACATAAACACTCAAACAAGCAGCATTACTGCTTTGATTAAATGTGTTTCACAATGACAAACACTTTAATCATGTTTCAATGCAGCCTTCCCCAACTAAGGGCCCTCTGGATTGGTTGGATTACAATTCCCAGAATCCTTGAGAATGTGATCCACTGGCTGGAAATGACAAGTTAGTGCAGTCCAATGCATCTGGAGGAAACCAGCTTGGGGAAGGCAGATTTAATATTAAAAAGAAACCCTACAAGATCCTATCATGTACCTTTCATATCATATGTAAATTATCTTTATACAAAGGACCTTTTGCACAGGGAGAATCCACACTGATTTTAGATTCTGGAATGATGGAAATGTAGAATTAATTAATGCATGGATGCTCATCTTTGAATTGTTCAGCAACTGGCAGTTGAATGTGTGCCCTGATACCCTTTAACAGCATTGTGTCTCAGGAACCATAGCTCAGTGGTGTAGCATCTGCTTTGTTTGCAGAAGGTCATGGGTTTAAACCTGGCACCACCAAGGAGGGGTGGGAAAATTCTTGCCTGAGACCCCAGACAGCTGCTACCAAGTCAGTGCTAAGAGTACTAGGCTGGATGAACTATTAAGCAAGTAGCTGAAAATGTTCTGATAGACAGGTCTACTATGAGGTAAATTGCATAATCTTCAGTGGAGCTTACTTCTGCAAACTTCTGCATGGGGGAAGGGGGATGTTGTTCTGGTTTTTGTGATGGAGCTGCAAATCTCTTTGATTTTTTTTCTTAAACCCTGCTCCTTTATATCAGCCAAAATGCATGTAATTGATCTCTTAAAGAAACAAAGAAGCAAACAAAAAGAAAATAAAAATGAAACTTAATGGGCTGCATCTTTGCACAGATCTCATTTCCAAGTTCTCTACTCTCCCATTTGTGTGTAGCAAGATCAGATTTTCAATGCAGTGGATACTGGGTTGCATTAATTAACGTGCACCCCAACAAAGCTAAATGCATTTTACACAAATACCAAGACCTCTAGTGTAGGTTCCTCTTGCCCAGGTGTTCTTAAAAGCTCTGTTGGTGGTGACTGATCTATGAAGGATATTTAAACAAGCAAGACCTCATTTAATACTGTGATCATCAAATGAAAGAATGAACACATGAACCAGGTCCTAGTTCCAGTGCCGTTTTCATTCTCCAAGCTGTAAGAAATGGAATCTTTGGGTGTCAGTCATAGGACTTCTTATTAAGGTGAACTTCTTATTTCATGATGAACTTCTGGTTCCCCCTATTGGTAGTGACTGATATATGTAATTTCCAATTCATGAAAACTGAGCTAAATCTTCCTGAAATAGTTTTTCCTTTATGCTCCATCAAGATCTCTAAGGGATATAATTAAGACTCCCTGGACCTCTGAAGAATGTGTATCTCAGTATGTTATGCATCTGGCAACAGGGAGAAGAGACTTCCTGTACCTTTAATAGAAAAGGGACTGAAAAGGTTATTTTGGAACATGAAGTCCATGCAAGATACTTAATGGATTTTCCCTTTTTGTCTAAATATTAACTTTCCCATCCTCCTTTCCAGATTAGAGCCAAGTGTCTGGTAAGGATGACAGTATTGGGAGGAAAGAGGTAGCTCTGCCAGAAATTTGAGGAAAACTGCTCCAACCTAATTTTAATTGAAAATAAAAGTCAAAGCAGCCAGAATTTTAGGTCAGCCCTCAAATAAACATAAGAACAAATGACAAAGATCACAATAACATCTTACGCATTGGTATACAAAACAGACTCAGTATACATTACTTCCTCCCTTGATGATCTTGACTGAGTTGCAACTAAAACAAAAAAAGAAGGGGGGCAAATGTGAAACTGAGAGTGTCAGTGTGCCTTTCATTAAAAAGCAAAGAACTGAACCATCACTCAAGAAAGAGGGTGGGAGGAGATTGATACAGATTTTTAAGGAAGTTAAGTATTATGTGCATAAAACTCAATTTGGACAGTGTGATCAACTTTGCAAATCTTACTTTCAGGAAGCCCAAAGTGATTCGCTTTGATAGGATGCAGGGATGGGGGGGATTCTAACTTGTCTCTGTTTATTTCTACTTTTTGGAGAGGGAGGGTAATCTGACATTTGAAATGTACTTATAACAAATTCCTATGCACTTGGTAGGACTATGATTTGCAAAATGTGTTTCCTGAAAAGTACGAAGGGAAATGTGGGAAATGAAAACAGATTAGAAAAAATAATGTGCTTGCCTGAAACTTCTAAATCATCTCAAAAGAACAGGAAGTGAAATAAAGACAGACAGACAGACTGACTTTTTTTGGGTGGGGGGATTGTTCAAATTCTGCTGGTGTATACTTGGGGTATACTGTTGTTTGGGTTACCAAAATTTGAAACTAAAGCTTTTGTTGCGAAATCACCATATGTGCTTATCCCCTAGCTATCCAGTCATCATTACTCACCCTTCTTTACCAAATGGTAGATCAAAGCAACCAGAATAGGAAAGACAAAACCTGCAACTCCACTTGCAATTGCAAATTTTTTGAACGTTAATGATGAAGAATTACCTGAAAGAGCAAAGAAAAAAGAGAGTCTTTCTTTGGGTATTGTCATATTTGGTTTTTCTCATACAGTTGCTATGAAAAGCAAGCAACACTTCTCTATTCTGTCTCTTGAATAGGCAAGTCATCTTGCTGCATCAACTATCATCCCTTCATGCTATATTGTGGTTGCTCAGGAGGACCAAGTTCACATTCTGTATTGTAATTTGCATGTAAGTAGGCCTACCATCAAGACCTTCTAGGACTTTATTAAAATCTGTCCAGTCAAAAAAGTCCACAGATTTCATCCTCCTGCCTTGTACAAATTTCCGTCTCCAAACCAAAACATCAGGCTTCATTTAATTCAGGAGAAAAGAATGCTTCAAGCATGCCAAGACAACTTTCTAATATCGGCACTCAAAAGCTGTTGTTGTTGTTGTTAGTCGCAAAGTTGTGTCCGACCCATTGCGACCCCATGAACAACATTCCTCCAGGCCTTCCTGTCCTCCACCATCCCCCAGAGTCCACTTAAGCACACACCGACTATTTCAGTGACTCCATCTAGTCACCTCATTCTCTGCAGTCCCCTTCTTCTTCTCAAAAGCTACTCAGTCAGTATTAATTACACAGTGGGTAGAGGATATAATGAATCTTTAGAAGTATTTAGACTGCAACTTCCAGAACTCTCATCCAGCAGGGCCATTGGTTGGGAATTCTGGGTGCTGTTGTCCAAATGTGTCTGGAAGGAATGAGGTGGGGCACCTTGCCTCGCCTCTTCCAGCAGCAGTGACCAAGGGAAAGGCCATGCCTAGGGCTCTTGCCTGGTCACAGTATTGTATTGGTGGGGCACCCTAACCCAAACCCTAATGCTACTTCAGCCCTACTATCTTGAGGAAGCAACTGCTTAGGGAAAAGAGGCAGCTGGCTGGTGTCACCCCCAGGGGTTGAGGGGGTACACCACCGGGGAGAGGCAGGCAACGTAAGCAGGAGCAGTGCACCCTGGGTCTGATGTTCAACCATCAGGGCTGATGGAGTACATGCTGCTGATAGGAGGAAAAATGTAGCAGGGTAAGAACCATTCAAGGCACAGAAGCGATGGGACTGTCTCAAGCCAGGACACAAGAAAAGATACCACAGCACATGGCACATCGTTACTCTCATATAACTGGCTTCCCATTGAAGACCAGGCCCAATTTAAGGTTCTGGTTATGACTTATAAAGCCCTAAATGGCTTGGGACCAGGAAACCTAAAGGGACATCTTTTTCCCTACATTCCCTCCCACCCCTTAAGTTCTGCAGCAGAGGCCCTGCTCCAAGAACCCTCCTTGAAGTTGGTTAGGAGACAGAATATCCAGAGGAGAGCTTTCTCTGCGGTGGTGTCCCAGCTATGGAAAGCGCTGCCTAGAAAGGTCCTCCAGGTGCCAGCATAATATGCTTTTCGACACCAGGTTAAGACATTTTTATTCACCCACTATTTTAATGTTTAAAATATTTTAATTAAGTTTTACTTCAGTTGTGGGTTATTAGTATTACTATTGTTTGGGCTATTCATAATCTTGTATATTGTTGTATATATTGAATTTTGCTTGTAAGCTGTATAGACACATAATGATTGGATGGGTTAGAAGCATATATATTGCAGATCTCATTAGGCAGATCTCATTAGGCTGCAATCCTGTATGTTCTTACGTGAAATGACAGGATGAATATCAAATGCAAGAAGGGGAACTGGAAACAGATGGCTCTTTGAAGAGAAAGGACTACCTGGCACTGAAGTGAAATTGCATTACTGGATGTTTTCATGGGCTGCAGCTTCAAACAAAATGCATGCTACATGAGGATCTCAGAAGACATTATCCCAGTGGGAGGATGTTAGAAATGCTGTCCCAGAGAACTGCTTCAGTACTCCTGATGAGCTGAATATTGAATACCAGCTGACAAGGGACAGTCACTTTACCAGCACCATGCCGCAGCAGACCGAGGACCACCCACTGATGCCGCCGCTGCCCCGAGGGATGGACAGTGGCCACCGTGGGACCGGGAACCGGGATGTACTCCATCCTGTCAGTGAGTGCTCTGCAGGCTCCTCTCCTGCCTCCCCCCCCCCCCCCGGTATAGGTGGCAGCTGTGCCAGATTGGGGGCAGGGTGTGGGAGAGGGGTCACGGCATTAACTTGCTGGCCACGGTCGGGGCTGGTGGCCTCAGGCCGGTGGCCAAAGGGCGATTGCCTAAGGGTGGTGACACCCTTTGGAGCCATTTGGGACCATGAGGGGGCTGGACGGGCCATGGACTCTGTGCGAGTGGGTAGGCTTTTGTAGTGGGGCTTTTGTAGTTGGGTGGTTGGAGGGTTTCATTATATTTATTGTATTTTAACTCAGATTTTAACTAAGCTGTTTTAATGGATTCATGTCTGGCTGCTACCATGGGGTTGCCTGGGGAGCGCGTGGGCACCGCAATTGGGGTGGTCATGGGCAATGGTCGTTTTGGCATTGGGGGTTTAAAGTGTTGACCTAGAAGAAGGAGGGACAGATGGTAGACACCTCTTCCTCCTTCTGGTTATTCCCCCAGCCGGATGGGTCCGTGTATGCTTATCAACTGCCCCTTGGGCCTGACGGTGCTGCTCAATGCCAGGTTGGTCCATAATAAAACATCCCTCATCCACGATTTAATTGTGGATGAGGGGGCCGACCTGACTTGCATCACAGAGACCTGGGCAGGAGAGTGGGGGATGTTTCCATCTCTCAACTATGTCCGCCTGGGTATCTGGTCCAGCACAAGCCATGCCTGGAGGGGAGGAGAGGGGCGTCGCTTTAATTTATCGAGCCTCAATTTCCCTTTCAGGGCTTACTGTTGTTTTGAGACTGGGTCTAGAGTGCCTCTGTTTGGAGTTGGGCAATTGAGACAGATTGGGGATTTTGCTGGTGTACCGTGCACCCTTCTGCCCATTAGACTCCCTGCCTAAGCTGACGGAGATTGTCTTGGACCTGGTGTTGAAGACACCAAGGATGTTGGTCCTGGGGGACTTCAATCTCCATGCCGAGACAGGTCTGACCAGGGCAGCTCAGGACTTCATGGCCTCCATGACAGCCAGGGGGCTGTCCCAGCATGTCATCCGCCCGACCCATGAACGTGGGCACATGCTGGACCTGGTTTTCTCGACAGGGCAGGAGGAGGGTGACCTGAGACTGAGCAATTTATGTTTGACTACCCTGTCATGGTCAGACCACTTCTTTGTGAGGTTTGAACTCAATGTCGGACTTTCCCTCTGTAAGGGTGGGGACCCTATTGTATTGGTCTGCCCTTGGAGCGGGATGGATCTGGATGGATTCCTGAAAGCTCTGGGGGAGTTTCCAGTTGATAAAGCTGGAGCTCCTGTTGATGCTCTGGTTGTACTGTGGAATGGGGAAATGGCCAGAGCTATTGACATGATCGCTCCTAAGCATCCTCTCCCGTCTGGCAGAGCCTGTTCATCCCCTTGGTATACACATGAATTACAGGTGATGAAGCGGGTTGAGAGACGTCTAGAGCATAGGTGGAGGAAATCATGGGATGAATCTGACAGAACACACTTGAAAGCTCATTATTGAGCCTATGCTATGGTGGTGAGGGCAGCGAAGAAGAAATTCTTCTCCACTTCCATTGCCTCGTCACAATGCCGTCCAGTTGAGCTCTTTCAGGTGGTACAGAGGGTGGTACATCATGGCCCCAGGGAAGATCTTGTGCCACCCTCGGTGGCCTGCTGTGATGACTTTGCGAGCACTTTAAGGAGAAAATCGCTCAGATTTGTCAAGTGCTGGACTCCACTAGTGATTCAGATTTTCTAGGGGAGGTACCAATGTTACCGTCTGGTCACATATTGTTGGATGAGTTTCAGTTTTTGCGGCCTGATGATGTGGACAAGGTGCTTGGACGAGTATGTCCTACCACCTGTTTCCTTGACCCTTGCCCGTCTTGGCTACTGACCAAAGCCAAACACAGATTGGTGCCTGGATCCTGGAGGTCATCAACACCTCTCTAAGGGACGGCCGGGTGCCTGTCCCTCTAAAGGAGGCGGTTGTCAGGCCGGTCCTAAGGAAGGTGTCCCTGGATCCAGAGATGGCTGCCAATTATAGACTGGTGGACCAACAACTCTTGGATGAGACTGATTATCTGGACCCATTTCAGTCCAGCTTCAGACCTGGGTATGGTACTGAATCTGCCTTGGTCGCCCTGTATGATGACCTGTGTAGGGAGAGAGACAGGGGAGTGCATCCCTGTTGGTCCTCCTGGACCTCTCAGTGGCTTTCGATACCATCGACCATGGTATCCTTCTGGATAGGCTAACAGGGTTGGCACTGCTTGGCAATGGTTCCTCTCCTACCTCGACGGCAGATTCCAGAAGGAATCCGCCGTCGAGGTAGGTAGGGTTGGGTGTTATTCTCACACAACCCCAGTCCTCTACCAGCTTCACTGGCTTCCCATCAAAGTCCATTTTGTCCCACTTTTATTCAACATCTACATGAAACCGCTGGGAGAGGTCATCAGGAGGTGTGGGCTGTGGAATCACCAGTACGCTGATGATACCCAGCTCTACTTCTCTTTTTCAACCAATCCAGGTGAGGCAGTGGCTGTGCTGAACCGGTGCCTGGGCGAGGTAATGGGCTAGATGAGGGCCAATAAACTGAAGCTCAATCCTGACTGTTGGTGGGTGGTTCAAGCTCCTGGGTGGGTGACTTGGACCTTGTTCTGAATGGGGTTGCATTTCCTCTGAAGGACAGGGTCGGCAGCTTGGGAGTGCTCCTCAACCCGGAGCTGTCCTTGGAAGCTCAAGTGACTGCAGTGGCGAGGAGTGCTTTCCTTCAGCTTCGGCTAATCCATCAGCTGTGTCTCTACCTGGAGGATGATTGCCTAGAGACAGTGACACATGCATTGGTTACTTCCCAATTGGATTTCTGTAACGCGCTCTATGTGGGGCTGCCCTTGAGGACAGTCCGGATACTTCATATGGTGCAAAATAGAGCAGCTAGGTTGCTGACGGGGACTGGGTGTTATTCTCACATAACCCCAGTCCTCTACCAGCTTCACTGGCTTCCCATTGAAGTCCAGGCTCAATTCAAGGTGCTGGTTATCACCTACAAATCCCTTAACGGCTTGGGACCTGGATACTTGAAGGAATGCCTACTTCCATTTTTGCCCTCCCTCCCCTTGATATCGGCAGCACTGATCCTCCTCCAGAAGCCCTCTGTGAAAGACATCAGGATGCAAAGTACCTGGAGGAGGGCTTTCTTCGTGGTGGCGCCCCATCTATGGAATGCGCTCCCCAGAGAGGTCCACCTGGGGCTGTCGTTATTTGTTTTTTGGCACCAGGCTAAGACCTTTTTATTTAAACAATATTTTAAAAATGTTTAATATTATCTATAGGTTTTAACTTCCAGCCAGAATGAATCGGGGTTTTTAATTTGTGTAATTTGTATGTGTATCGGGCACTATGTTGTCCATTTATGTTTATTTATGTAAGCCATCCCAAGGCATTAAGCGATGGGACGGCATATAAAAACTCCAAATAAATAAATAAATAAATAAATAAATTTGTAGGCTGTCCATCACAGTCATCTCTGGACGGCTTACAACAGTAACATAGAAACATAGAAACAGAGCGAGTCAGAAGGGGTCTCCCAGGCCATCTAGTCTGACCTCCGCCACCAGCCGGCTCCACTCACGACATGCCCACCATGTGGACATCCAGCCTATCCTTGAACACCTGCACCGATGGGGCCTCAACGACCTCTTGTGGAAGCCCATTCCACACCCTTTGGGTCCTAACTGTCAGGAAGTGCTTCCTGGCATCTAAATGGAACCTTGGTTCCCTGAGCTTTGCTCCATTGCAGCACGTCCTGCCTTCCTCTGCAGGGGAGAACAGGTCTCTACCCATCTCCATGTGACATCCCCTCACATACTTGTATGTTGCCAACATATCCCCTCTGAGTCTCCTCTTCTCCAGGCTGAAGAGACCCAGTTTCCTCAGTCTTGCCTCATATGGCATCCCCTGCAAACTGGTCACCAACCATGTGGCCCTATGATGCACTGACTCTAACCTGGCTTTATCCCTTCTGTAATGAGGGACCCAAAACTGAGCACAATACTCCAGTTGTAGCATGGTAGTCATGTAGAGTGTAGAGTGGTAGTAATACCTCTCTTGATCTAGAAGCCACACTTCTGGCTATGCAACCAAGGGTGGCGTTCACCCTCTTGACCACCGCATCACACTGCTGACTCATGTTTAGCCTTCAAATCCTAAATAAAATAAAGTAACTATTCCACAACTGAACATAAAACTAATCTATTTAAAATAAATAAAATAAATCTAATACAATTAAATTACTTTATGTTAAAATATTGGTCAAATAAAAAGGTCTTGGCCTGGTGCCGAAAAACATATAATGTCAGTGCCAGGCAGACCTCTCTAGAGAGCACATTCCATCATTGGGGTGCCACCGCACAGAAAGTTCTCCTGCAAGTACTCTTTCTCCTGATCTCTTTCAAAGTGGGTTTCCGGAGGAGGGCCTCTGCTCCTGATCTTATGAGTGGGAGGGCATATAGGGAAAAAGGCATTCCTTTAGGTATCCTGGTGCCAAATATCCCAAATAAATAAATAAATAAATATTCATACAGCATGGTTTAGCATTATGAGCAAACAGATCACTCTCAGGTCCTCCGACTAAATGATCTGCAGGGATTTCACATCTCGGCATGAGACCTAGTCACTTGTGTATTCACAATGTAAAGCTTCTATTGTCATGGAGAGGAATATCACAGCCTGTAGCTGTGTTTCTGTATGTGAACCTCATGTGAACAGTATGACCATGTGTCAAACACTACAAAATTTGAACTGACTCCAGTAGTGCAGAGCATTACCTTTGGAGACTTCTCTGTCTTCCATGTACCCTTTCAGCTGAGACTCTACTAGTAAAGAAACCAATCTTTTCAATACTACTAATGATTCCCATGGCAAGGAAGAGCATGGCAGCAGCTGTTGCATGTGGGTAGAAGGGATCACATCAAATAGGAGGGAGACCTCATGGAGACAGGTGTGCCTTGAGGAAAGGAGCTGCTCTAGCTAAAGTTGTACATGAAATTGAAGTATCAAGGGCATGTTAAGAGAAACCTCAAAGGAAGGATGTGTTGCATTATTGGATGTCTCAAAATAGATGCTAAGCTAAACGAATGCAGCTGTGGCTGTAATGTGTGTGACTTCTATTCTGGAAAGTCAGATCATGTTATTTTCCCTCCTTTCAGAAAAGTTGTTGTTGTGAATGCACTTTGAATGAATCGGTTCCTTGTATGCTACTTTAGCATCTCTTGTCACTACAAGAATGCTGAACACAGTTGCTCATCCATGGCAAGAAGGGGGATTCAGCTAGGAAAGCCCTCCAGACCTTCAAAGCATGTGTGAAACAGGGCCAGCATGCAAGGTAGGCATGGTGGGGGTGCTTCCAAGGACTCCCATCCCGCTCTCCTGGAATCTCACTCGACTTGCTCCTGCTGCTCACCGTTGCACCCTGGTTGCCCACCCGCTTCTCCTGGCCACAGGCAATGGTGGTAGAAAGATGCAGAGACTGTGGATGCCTCAGGCATGACTTGCCCAGTGGCTCCCTACCTGCCAAGTCAGCATGTGGCAGCAGGCAGGAATGGCATTAGACAAGGGAGGTGAGATGGTGCTTTCTCAATGCAGAAGTTGGCCAAGGTATAAGCTTACTTCCCATGCTCACTAAGCTGGCATGGCCCAGAAGCACATTGGCCACTGGGACATGGCCTGCAAGCCTTTGGGCTGCAGGGGACAAGGCATCCTGGGATGGCCCTGCCACACCTTCACGTGTGCTTTTAATGTATGAAGGTTTTGTCCAAAGTTCCTGTAGAGGGAGGAATTAACGGCTATTTTATTTATGTTTTGCATTTCATTCGGAATATGGCACTCATGGCAGTGAATGAGAAGATACCGCTTCAAAAGAAACTTTTAATTAAAATGTGACACAACAAATATTTTTCACTGTCTCTTACACACAGAGATATCAGAGACATTGGCCACTGACTGACTGACTGACTCCTCCACAAACACAAGCCAAGCCAAATTTCCCTTTTTTTCTCTGTTTACTATCATAGCCACATAAGCTTTGCCAAAATCTTCCACTTATTCGATGCCAGAGGTAACCATCTGGACATTCTATGGAAAATGCAGAGAAAGTGGAAACACACAAAAGAAGTGGAAATCACCTCTAGTGTAAATACATTGTTCCTCCGAGACACAGAGCCACCCAGAGTTCATTAGGAGAAGGGTTGGAAATGTACAACAATTCATTGTCCGTGATCCCTCTTAATGCTTCAAGAAAACTAGAAGTGGATATGCTAGGAAACCTCCATGGCGCAAGCCCTTCTTTCATGCTCAAGCAATGTGCAGCCAAGGCTTTGCCAGAATTTACATTATCTTGCATTCTTCAGCTACTCTCTCCCATAGATCAGAGCTTTGGCAGGATGTGAGTTGCAAAGGAATCAGCGCCTTTGTAATTGGAAACTATTCTAGGGACCAGGTGAACGGTTGATAGAGGCTGGTTGAGTTCTTTGGCCAACAATTGCTGGTCTGCAGGATGGGTGTGGAAGGAAGATGATAGATGCAGGATGGAAGGTCTGTTAGTTATCAAGTTTCTCTTTCCAGCAGCAGCTGCATTTCTTCAAGAAGTAGTTGATGATGCATACTGAGAACAGGAGAAGAAGCACCAACGAGGAATGGACAATCCAAATATAGGGAGACACTGTGTGACCAGGAAAAAAGATCATTTGAGCATGCATGCATGTAGATATGGTCACTTAACAGAGAAGCATAGATATGAGCATAAGCACGTCAGGATGCTTTGATTGCATGGAAAAAGTTTGCATAAGCAGTGTGAGTTGGGAGAAGCAGGCCAGTTCTACCTTTCCATGTCATTGCTCATCTCACCCTCTACCTTTGTAGGCAGCTGATGTGCATTTGAGATCACCCTGTATACATGGACCTTCTGTGCAGAATTCCAAACACTGAGCCATGATTCTAACTCCTATGGAAAACCTCCTTGTATACAGAATGTGCCTGTCTCACATACTGTCTCTCTCTGTCTTTTCTGCATTCTGTTATGTAGCAGCAGAACAAGTGTTTGTTATGGGGGAGATCAACAGATGTCTTATTCTTATCAATGTGTGGAATACATTCAAGCCTGCCCACTACTCTGAAAGCTATGTTGATGCTTTTTGCTCAGCATGGATCATTCCAGTTTAAAAACGGGTGCAATTGCCTTGTTCAGGATCACATTCATTCCTTTCTCTGACAGCTTATTATGCAGTACTTAGTGAATACCTCAAGTACCTAGGTTAGACTAAACATCTAGAACATGATACACCCACCAGTGTGTTACCACAGGACAGATCCTGTTTATCTGATGGAAGAATAAGCAGAGAAAGTATAAGTACAACGGAGCCCAGAAGAAGGATAAACAGCTCCACAACCCCCCACTCAGCTTATTGGGAATTCAAATAAATGAATGCAGGGCAGGGATCCCAGTGGGTGGATATAAGAAGGAGCCTGATCTTAGTCTGGACTTACATTCCACTCAGGTGGCTGAGGGGTTTATCTTTGCTCCCTTGTTTAATAAACCACTTTTCCATGGGGTGGCCAGGCTGTGCTCAGTGCTCCAGCTACCAGATCTTGGAAAATGTGAATCTTGAGACCTTGAGAAAATGCACACTTGAGATCTCCCTGCACACATGGACCTTCTGTGCAGAATTCCAAACACTGAGCCACAGTTCTAACTCCCATGGAAAACCTCTACATAAACAGAACCCTCCTGCCACACAGAGTCTCCATGCACATATAGAATGGTGATGGAGGGAGTGGAATGAGCATGCTCAAACCTGCACCCCCTCTTAGTATGGGGATTCTATTCAATTTAATGCATCCAAAGGAGGCTTGCCCTTTGGAATTTAAGCACTAGTATTGGAGGAACTTGGAGCTTAGACTCCGGCAAACCCTGAGGAATCCCAGACGATGTCAGGAGACCCCAGGATGGCATGTGAATAAAAACAAACTGACTGCTAACTTTTTAAAGCTAAACTGCTCCTGGCCTGCACTCATTACCACCAATACAACATGTTGTATTGCAGAACTTACTTTGTTTGAGACAACTCTGCTGTTGGTCACACCAGCCATCCAACACAAAGGAGATTTTTAATTGGTATTAACTAGTAAAGATTGTAAAAGAATTGCAGGGCAGTGCTGAGCTCAGCACTTGGGGTGATCTGGTATTTCCTTCTGTATGTTCTAACATTCTGTTGCTACACAGCATGTCACTTGTCCGCCAAAATAAGCACTGATGCCCCTTCCTTTGCAGAGCCTCCGCAGTCTTACCCCGCTGGACATGGAGAGTGAGAACAGCACTGAGGATGGACTTCTTTTCCAGGTTCTTTATCCCCTTTTCTAGGTACCCACAGTAATACTGACCTCCACTGTTATGTGAGGTATTAAGACTGAATTGGGAAATCCGGAATGTTGCCTTCTGGGATGCAATTGCAATTCCATCCTTACAGAAGAAGAACTTTATTGCGTTAATCGCTGGGGGAAGCCTACACAGCAGTGAGATCTTGTTCCCTGGTTGAATTGGAGTTGTGTTCAGGGAAATGTCAGGTGCGGGAAGTTCACCTGGAGCAAGAAGAACGGCTTAGCAGCAAAATCCTATAAACATCTCCACTGATATCACTACATCTTACGTCCATATAAAAGTGCTGCATGTATGCCTCATTATCCACAGACTGGGACTGAAGGCTTAAAATTGCAGGTGAGAAGGTGCTACTTGTTAATTCTGTAGAAACTAGTTGATTCATCTTGAGGTTCCACACACATACACACAGACTTCATTTCTTTGCTCCTTGTCATTTTCTTTGCTCCCTATTAGTATCTTCTTCCCTTAGTTTTTAAACATATTTGCTCTCTGTAGGCACTAAATGAACTGCTTTGCGAAGATGGCCCCTAAGCACTGCTCATCAGTTAACACTTCATTTTAATACAATCAGAGTAACTATTCATCCCTTCATATGGAAGGCACATATTCCTTGCCCTAAAAAATGGCACTCAAAGCATGTCTGTGCCCTGAGGAAGTGCCAGGAGAAGAAAATCCAGTGAAAGTGGCAGGGAAAGAAACATCAGAAGTGTATTTTCTAAAGGCCTATTTGAACCATGTAGCTAAAGCCTTCTTTACACTGCAGCATCTGAATTGAGCTCATACAGGTACCAAGTATTTAATCTTTAAAACGAAAAAATGGGGATAGTTACTGTTCCCTGCTACATCTTTTACACTGCAATCCTGTACATTTTATTCAGAAGTAAACTCACTGCATTCAGTGAAATGTGGTTCCAGAAAAGAGTGCACCAATGTACCAGTGTGCAAGACCCCGTGAAGGTAGAGTGATCCATTTTTACAGGAACATGTGCAGGATTGTGCCATCCCTGTCATAACTAACATCCCACTGATTTCAGTTCATCTCCAGATATGATTAAGCCAGGATCCAAGCACTATTTTTCTTATTCTTTGACTTTATCATTGTTGGTCTGATGCTCAGTATGGTGTTTCTAAACCTATGTCATATATGTTGTTTTACACACACACACACACACACACACACACACACACACACATGCTGGATACACACACACACATATGCTGAATCAATCCTTTTTGAAGCAAGTGCTATGAGAGCCAGGGTGATATAGTGGTGAAGAGCATGGGACTGGGACTCAGGGGATCTCTGTTCAGCCACAGAGCCAACTGGGTGACTTTGGGCCAGTCACAGACTCTCAGCCCAACCTACCGCACAGGGTTGTTGTTGTTGTGGGGATAAGATGGAGGAGGAGAGATGATGTAAACTGCCTTGAGCCCTTTGTAGGAAAAAGGCAGGATATAAATCGATAAATAAATAAATAAATAATAAAGTATGGTTATTTGATTTTTTAATGATTCACTCGAAGCCCCCAGTGATGACACCTGTTCCTTGGTTAAAATCCAGCATTTTAGATACACCTGCACTTTAAGGGATTGCAGGTGTCAAATGGAAGCTCTTTGGAGGGTTTCTGTCTTGTGTCTAATAATCCCACAAGGATTTTTTTATCATCTTAAAGGGGTCCAGTTGCAGTTTCAAAATCACATATGGAAGGACTAGAGAGAGTTTCCTGTAGGCATCTAACACTTTAGCTTTTCTTGGACAAGCAACCAGGGGTGGAGTAGGAAACAATAAACATGATTGAATGCTTATTTTCTAAAGTCTACAGAAACAAAATTGTCATGGCTGGCCTTAATACTCAATGTTTAGCAGTAAGTATTTAGGGGTTCTTCTTACAAATGCAAAAGCCTATTTGATCACAGAAGATTTATTTTTGAGTATAGTTTCCTAGCATTTGTACATATAGTCTCTGCTCACCTGTAGATCCACCGAGCTCCAAATCTGTGCCACCAAGGTCTTGGCCAAAACACCAATGAGTTAGCAGCAGAGCTCCTGCAATGACATGAGCACAACAGAGTTCAGATAATTAGCAGGTTTTCACTTGGGGGAGAAGAAGCCACAGTGGTGCCTTTGTCCTGCTTCACATGCCATGGTGACCTGCCTCATGATTTCTCTAGCTACCCTCACAAGGCGGGGTTGCTGAGTTGTCTGAACTCATGCTGGGAATAGCTTCTAGACCACCCTGGAACAAGCCATAGGTCATTCATTTTGTGTACTTTGCTAGGTTCAGATGACATAGCGAGTCCCACTCAGCAAAAGTAATTAATTGGTGACATTGCCCAACATGGCTCCTTTCCTGCTGATGGTGATACATATTCTGAGCTGGGGTTTCTCTCACTTGGCACATTCAAGGCAGCAGATGGTGGTGGTGAAGGCAATGAATGATTGTGATGTGTTCCAGCCCTCCTTATAACTGGGGTTTGGTGTTTGCCCTATCAGCTTCCCCATAGGACTCTGGATGATGCTTTAAAAACCTAGATCAGTGCCCAATAAGACCTCTCTCATCCATAATTTAATAGTGAATGAAGCAGCCAACTGGCATGTATATTGGAGGCCTGGGCGGGTGAACAGGAAGAACTTAGTCTCTCCCTGTTTTGTTCACCAAGGTACTTGGTACAGCAACAAGGAAGCCTGGATGGCTGGGGAGGTGGTTTGTCATGGTCCACAGGAATTCTCTCTCTCCAGACTCCTGTCCATCTAACTCCTCCTGATGGACAGCAGGACAGACTGGGGATTTTGGTGGTGGTTCCAACCACCCTATAACCAATAGAGAGTGAATTGCAAAAGGGCGGTGTAGAATATTGCCCCATAGAAATGGTTTCCAATTCTTTAATCTCTGTCAGTGTAGAGCTCCACAAGCAAACATGGTGAATTCTGTTCCATGCTACCACTGTAAGGTTTGCCTAGTAGAGAAGAGTCCACAGCCATTGGACTTCAGGCTTTGTAGGACAGGAGTTGGATATAGTTTCTTTGTGCATGGGCGGAATGGAATTTTTGTATTCCTTTGATTTAAAAAAAATCATTTTCTAGTATTCCCACCTCAGCAGATAAAATGGCTTAATGGGAGACAGAGATGTCTATGGAAAAATGCAGCTGCAAAAGTTACACAGACACTCTAATTTAAAATATGAAATTGCATTCAGAGAGACTACAAAGGAAGGAAGTGTAGAGCTGGTACATTCCTCAAAATAGATGTAAGACTGAATAAGTGCAGTGGTGTCTGTAGCAAGTCTAATTTCTATTTTGAGATATCTGTTCATTTTCTTTTTCTCACCTTTGAGGTTTTGGTTAATGTGCTGTTAATGCGCTTTTCATATTCTAAGTTATTACATGAGTTTAGCTTTTGAAGACTTTGTGTATCTTGTCACTGCAAGATTTTCACATACAATCTGCAAAACCGCTCCATAACAGGAGGGCTTCGTGTTCAGATGGACTCCTTCACACCTTGAAATAACATAGGAGGATTGTGAGTCTGTGGGACTGATGCACCCAAGGGTCCCACCAATCAGTCCTGGACTCTACAGACCCTGTATGAAGTATTCCTGCACAAGACTTGGCATATTCACGGAGTGCCTACAAGTGAAGGAAATTCCTGGTCAGTCAAGATGTTCTGTGTGGAAGCTCCTAACATGCACAAATTGGGATGCACATTGGGCAACTTCACAGGCTCACCCAATGTATAGAGGGCAGAAGGCATTATCACTAGGGTATATTGGCAGTGTGGGGACAGCAGCAGCTTTCACAGCCCTACACATCATGTTAACATATGAGAGGATTCATGTGAACCTACTTTAGTAACTGAGAGTTGGTGTTCAGTTGCAGAATCCAACCATGCTTAGATTGTGAGAATATCTAAAGGTGAAAATATAAACTTCAGTTGCCCTCATTTGTTGAAATGCTAAAAGGGTTTGTATCAGGGTTGTAATGTAAAATTTGAGCAAATCATATCAATCAGAACTTGCAGAAAGCATATTAACATAAACATTGGTCAGGTCTGTACTCCAGCAATAGATACTGAAAAAAATTGAATACTTGGGATATTCTGATACTCATGAATACAGTACAGTGAGGATGGGCACTCATAACTGTCTACTGAAGGATCTGCTTCCCTGCAACACAGAAGCCATTGCAGTCTGGTTCTAAAGAAAGCCACGAGGTGCAGAGATTTATGCATGCAGACTTTCTCCCTCTGGTTATTACAAATGTTGTTAATTTGTGAAGGTGAGAGGTGGTTTTGGGTGTGGCATGTGCCTTTTATGGCTCTTCTACTGGAAAAGCATATCTAAACCATGTTACCTTTGTTCCCAGGAGGTTAATATGTAACTCTGTTAATGCTTTCTGTTTCTCCTGGTCAAAATGCAGTGGTATTCTGTGATTTATTTTGACCTATACAAGTTTTCATCTATCTTTTAATTTTGTAGGATGACAAAGACAATTTTCTTTTTGGTGGTCGAAAATCTGAGCATCTTCAACATCATCCTTTACTGCTAACTCCAGGAAAAGGTATGAACTTCCTTACAATTTTTAATTGTATTTTTAAAAAATTATCAGTGCTAATGCCATGGGATTGTCCAAAAGGAAGCAATCTTTCCATAATTCTAAGCAGTGTTGCAAAATCAATTAGCCAACAGATCATGTGTATTAACTGACTCCCACCAGTTATTTGAATGAGAGTTCACAGATACATACTGATTGAACTATATCACAAAATGACTTTCTCATAATGAAAGTCATTTCAGAGTTACTTATGTGAAGAATGCAAAGTTTGTTAACATGATTAAAAATGGAATTCTTAAGAGCATAAACAATTCATTAAAAAAATCACCAGATTTATTAAGCCTGCTTCTGATGAAGTATAAATTCAAATCTGGTTGAAATAAATTGGACCTGAGCTCGATAATGGACTGGATGAGGGGCAGCAAACTGAGGCTCAATCCAGACAAGATGGAGGTACTGCTAGTAAGGGGTCAACTGACAGATTGGAGGGGCACTGCCCTGACCTCAATGGGGTCACACTCCCCCTAAGGAACAGGGTCTGCAATCTGGAGGTGCTCCTGGACCTGGGTTAGTCTCTGGATCACCAGGTGAATTTGGTGTCCCGGAACACTCTCCTCCAGCTGCAGCAGATTAATCAACTTTGACCCTACCTGGACAGACAGAGCCTGAAAATAGTTACCCATGCACTAGTAACATCCAAATTAAATTACTGAAAAGCACTCTATGTGAGGCTTCCCTTGCAGATGGTCTGACAATTACAATTGGTACAGAATTGGGCAGCTGGGTTAGTAACAGGATCTCCTAAAATGGGCCACATAACACCTATTCTGAAAAATCTACATTGGTTACCAGTTGTTGCCTGGGGCAAATTCAAGGTGTGTGTTTGAACATATAAAGCCCTAAATGGCTTAAGCACTGGTTACCTTAAGGAGTGCTCAGTCCATATAAGCCTAGCAGGCCTTTGAGATCTAGGCAGGTGGCCCTCTTGTGTGAGAGGGATGGTTGCTAGCAAGAGGGCCTTTTCTGCTGCTGCTCCCCATCTCTGGAGATTTGCCTGGTGCTGTCCTTATAATCTTTTTGGTGCCAGACAAAGACCTCTCTTAAACAAAAGATTTTAATATCTGATGCCACAGAGGCTTATTTGTATTTTATCTCTTTTATAATTGATGCTGTTGTTTTACTGTATAATTAATTTTATAACAGTTTCTAACTCTGATGGTAAGCCACTTAGAGGTGCAATGGCACAATAGTTAAAATATTTTTATGCTGCCTAACTAAATAAATAAAATTGCTAAACTGTGACTTCCCCATGTCAAAAAATACACAACTCTGTTTTTCTAATTGTTGCTGTTTTAATTTGTCAAAACCATTTTTTCAGGTGAGGGAGGATGATAAAAATAATCTGAAAGGGACAAGTGATGGAAGAAGTGATACATTTTATAAACCTATGAAAGTGAAACTGTTTTGAGGATCTGTATTTCCCAAGAACTCTTTGTTAGAAAGAATGCAGGTCACATGCTGTGGTCAGAAACTAGAGGAAAAATGTATAAAGATGACACATATGGATTTAAATGATCACTTACTAGAAGGAATACAAGGAAGCCTGAAGGAAAAGTGGGCAAAAGGGAGCTGAGGGATGAAAAAGATGAATTTTGTTTATAATGGTTGCTATTTTACTAAAAAAGAGGAGGGGACCCATTTGTAAATGAAGTAACAGTGGAGTTTTCATTTTTGTGTTGCCCACAGAAGTAATATCACATTCTTTCTTTAAACTGTAGAAAGTCCTGGATCCTGTGCAGGGACTCTGTATTTTAAGGGTTCCCACAAAGACTTAGATCATGGGTCCTCAAACTATGGCCCACAGGCCAGATCCGGCCCACCATGCCCATTTATCCAACCTACCTCAAAGGTTTTGGACACGCTGAGAGAAAACAATCTCCGAGCGAGTCCAAAAGCTCTGAGCTGGCGCAGGCATACTCAGTGAGGAGATGGCAGCGATTGCAGTGGCACATGTGCAGGGAAGACAGGCATGATTGCGGTAGTGCTCAGGGGCAGGGGAGATGGCCGCGATTGTGCCCACCTTCCTGGCATGAGCATGATCACATCTGTCTCCCCACCACCCCAGCATGATCGCAGACATTATAGCTATGTTCCTTGAATATGGACATGCTCTTCCCCACCTCATCTTGGGCTTCTGCTGTAGCCCAAATGAGCAGAGTAAACATTTTAAATTATTTTTTAATTTTAATTTTTAATCAATTTTAATTAATTTTAATGTGCAGTGTGCATAGGAATTCATTCATATTTTTTTCAAACTATAGTCCAGTCCCCCAAGAGTCAGAGGGACAGTGAACTGACCCCCTGTTTAAAAAGTTTGAGGACCCCTGGCTTAGATGGTCTGAAACCTCATCTGGTTCCTTGGCCATGCCATGTTTCTACTGGGGAAAACCTCAGAGAAGGAGCTGCAGCTCTCAGAAATCAAGAGGGCCTAAATCAGACCCTGTTGGAAACTGCATCACTTGGGAAGGGGGCTGCAAGTGCTTCCCTACAGAGGGCAGGGAAGGCTGCTGGAAAGATAGACACATTGCTTCTCGAACCATCTCCAGGCATGTTGCTTCTCCAAGCATCGGGTCATTAGGCTTGCATTGAGAAAGATAACTTGGCTACAAGGCAAACACCCATAAATGGAAAGACTCCTCATGAGCAGGACTTCTGCCAGATGCTATGATGAAAAACACCAGAGCCCTGAGTTGCTCTTTCTCAGGATGGTCTGGTGATATCAGCCCTCAGGTGCTGCCTAGTCAGTGCTAGAAACAAGGCTCTTTTTTCAGGTCCAGTGCCCAGTACTGCATCCCCAGGCCTTATTTTGATATTCATGCTCAGCTCTTCTGTCCCCTGGACCTCTGTTTGACTCTGCTTCTGGACTGTGCAATGAATCTGACCACTTAAGTGCACCTTGACCTTTGTCTGGTGTCTTGACCACTCCTGTCCCTACCTGATGCTCTGCTGAACTGGACCTGTTGCGCAGAACCATTAGCCTGTTTCTTCCCTTGCCTTTTGGATTGCCCTATAACTTGCTCCAGTGCTGTGCCCAGTTCAGCCAAGCAAGTCAAGGTCAACCCAGGTTCCCACAATAGTACCCACTCATCAATTTAAATGATATTTATTTATTGTAACATTCATCACATTTGTATGCCATCCCATACCCAAAGCCCATGGGTAAAAGATGACTCACTGAGTCCAAGCACCCAAAAAGGACAGGACTAAACAATGTTGTTCTTTTCTTCATCCACTGCTTACTTTACTCCACTGAAGCCTGGGTTTCAAGGCATAGTCCATGTATTCATTTTCATGTTTGTTCTGTTGCTTATATTTCAGATTGGAAATATGAGGGTTTACAGATCTCAAGAGAAATCTCAACTCATTCTTGCTTCTGTCTGTGTCATAATCCTGGCACATCTTCCTTTATCAGGTAAGAGATGCCTGAGAACTTCAGAAAGTTAAGTTATATCTTAAGGTATAAGTAACATCAGAGTGAAACACCATCATGTGCACAAAAGTGACCAAAGAGAAGCAGATTGAGCCAACATACTGTCCAACTGAAGAAATGGCCACTGACATATTGACAAATCACTCACCAAAGATAGTTTCGTTAGCCTGTGGAACAGATTAGATTTGAAAATGTCAACATGCAAAAGTAAAAAAGGTCTTAGGTATATGTAACATTGCCTGCATTAACATAGCATAGTTCTGTCCACTAAACCAAAGTGAGAGGTTATGGTTAAAGCTGTAGACAAAATGAATCTGTCCCTTTTCTAGCTAACAGTACTCATTCCTAAATGGACTCAAGTGGTTAATTCATTAACACACTGATTCAGATCAGCTGCACCAAGTATCTGAAGACAAAGCTGGCCCATTTTGCAGAAAGCATGTGCAAGGAAACCAAGGCTGTCATAGGTCCTGTCAGGCAATTAGGTATTTCCTTTCCTCAGTTACTGACCTGGCAGAAACACTCAGAAAAATTAATCCCTTGTACAGGTAAACCACAGTGCTAAATGTAGCTTTGGGAATGAATGGATATCTCAGCCCTCAGACATGAGCATAGCTTTGATTAACTTCTGGCCCTCTTTTTTATTGTGTTTCTGTTCCATTTTTCCAGAACATTTTGAACTGACTTCTCCCATTCTTGTCATTGCAAATGTGAGCCAAGATGTCACCTTATCTTGCCAGATCTCTGCTGGGACTACACCAAAAGATATGGATATTACATGGAAAAAATTGGTCAATAATAAAATGGAGTACATCTACCAGTTCACATCCCTAACTGGCCAGGAATCATTTGGGCAAAACTATCAGTCCAGGGCAGAGGTTAACAAGGAAGCTGTGACCACTGGGGATGTTTCCCTGAGGCTGAAGATGGTCCAAATGGCAGATGAAGGAAAGTACACCTGCACTGTTAAGGCCGGTGGCTGGGGTGCTCAGACCCAAACTGTCCTTCATGTGGTGGCAAAGACAACAACAGGTATAAAAGAAGAAGCAACTTAGTGGAG
>NW_025335846.1:8633-11281 GCF_004798865.1 Varanus komodoensis | reverse complement strand
CCCGAAGGCTTTCAGGAGTTCCTTCAGCTTGTCCATCCTTCCTGGGACAATGAAGATGGCTTTGTTAATGATTTTTGGGAAAATGCATTTGCTTGTGCATTTTCAAATGGTATTTTAGAATTACTAGGTGGACAATGTACAGGAAACGAGAGGCTGGAGTTACTTCCTCAGTCTGTTTTTGAGTTGAGCATGGGTGGCCACAGCTACAGCATCTACAATGCAGTCTACACCATTGCTCTTGCCTTACACAAGGTGTACTTATCTACATCGCACCACGGAAGAATTACAAGTAGAGAAGCACCATTTTCTCAGGGTGTACAGCTCTGGCAGGTAACGTTGGTGACTTTCAAAAGTCAATGGTAATTGACTTAAGAGATTAAAGAAGAATGAGAATTTTTACTTAGATACAATTTATTTCACTATGTCAAACCAACCAAACCATTCCATTGAAATGAAACAGAAAGGAAAACGAAATGGAAATAAAATTTTACAGATTTTCAGCACTTGTTGGGAAGGAAAAAGATGCAAAGTAATTGATAACATTTATACAAGTAAAATGAAATGAAATATGAGCAGGTGGGATTCAGTGGTGAAGGCAATCATGTCAGGGAAAGCTGAACAGATGAGAAGAAAAGAAGAACAAAGGATTACCAGAAATAGCTGGATGGCCTCCTTTAGTGAAGCCAGAGTCTTGACTTTGCAACAGCTAAAGAGAGTGTTGTCGATACGACATGTTGGACGGCTTTAATCTGTAGAATTGCTGTAAGCCAGGGACAACCTGATTGCAAACAGCAGCAACAATATGCACTTGAACAAATACAGCATCAGGTTCTTCAGGCTATATGGAAGGTTCCCAGATGTATCAAACTTCTACTTCTTCTGGCGGTGTCTCTAATAAAAATTGAACAACTCCTTCACTTTTACGTGCAGTATGCTTTTGGCACTGAATGACAGGAGAAAAGAAAATACCTAACCCTGCATTGCTCGTCTTCTCAATTATTGAATGGCACACAGGTGGAGGATTGGGTCCAGACAAGAGAAGTCAGAGAAACAAGGAAAAGAAATTCAGGAAGAAAAGTTTTTTTCCTCTCTCTCTCTCTCTCTCTCTCTCTCTCTCTCTCTCACTCTCCCCATTTCCTAAAGAGGACATTTGGGTTATTCCGTCAAAGGGGAAATATGAAAAAAGCATTTAGAAAGATCAATATAATGTATTTAAAGTAATTGATTACATGTTGTTGCCAAAACTTATTCCTCCCAGATAGGATCTCTAAAAGACCTGAGTGTATAGAGGGGGGTTATCTAAGCCAAAAGCTTCCTATTGCCGCTCAAAACCACTTCTTACTCCTTTTCCCTTGAAAACCAGGGAGGATGCACTTTTATATTTCCCAAGTTGGTGATGACCCAGATAGAAGTGCAAAATGTTCACACAGGCCAGTTGGATGAGAGAAAAGAGGAAGCTGAGGATCATGCTGAGAATGTTTCATAAATCCACACACACATACACACACACATTGCTTCCCATTCCTAATAGGCAGCCGAGTAATTCCCAGGTAAATTAAAAGCCACTAGCTTTTTCAAGAGATCATATTTCTCTAACCTCCCCCAGTCCAACAAGAACAAGCACAGTCAGGGATTTGGCAGTGGGGCAAGTCACCACCACTGGTCCTCATACCAGGCATTGCATGCCTGCAGACCTCTGTGTTCAGGGGGTACTGAGAATCAACTTGGAGCACATGGGATTGTACCTGAAGCCACTTTAGATTAGCAAGTAATAAAAAGAGTCACACCTTTCTTTCAATTTTCCCAATTTGTTCACCCCAAGCCCAGACTTTTGCATTGCTTATCCAGAATCTGTCAGATTTATACTACTTTGAGGGAATTCACAACTGGTTTCTCAACTATTGATTTCAGTAGGCAGAAAACTCCCAGTATCACCCAAGATAGTGCCTCTGGCTGCGGAAGGTAGACAGCTTTCTGTGAAAACATTTATACATTTATTTATTTATTTATTTATTTATTTATTTATTTATTAAAACATTTTTATGCCGCCCCATTCACCGAAGCCTCGGGGCGGCTTACAACAATTACACCTGCAGTGTGATGAATCTTGGGTCCAGTCAATATGTGCACAGACATGCTTCTTTTGGAAGATCCTCCTAGTAGTTCTCAGGGCAATGCAATCAACTATGGGATTTTTGGTGATGCATAATCTGTATTCAGTGACTCATATACTTAAGCAAACTAAATAAAGTGAGTGAGAATACTATGACACTTAATGTACCATGTCATCTTTACCTGCTGTTTAGCTGCACTCATTTCTTTGGAAGATCTCATTCAACAACAGTGCAGGAGAGGAAATTAAGTTTAACAAACATGGAGAGTTTGAAGGGGGATTTGATATTACCAACTTGGTCACCTTCCTTAATCAGTCCTATGTCAGGGTCAAAGTGGGAAGGATGGACCAAAACATTCCTCCAGGCAAAGAATTCACCATTCATGAGGACAACATTGAATGGAACAGACAATTGAAACAGGTGGGGCTAATGATACTGTTTCTTACACAATTAATCCCGAGGGTTGTATTCACTGGAAAAATCTATGGGGGAAAATGCATTTAAATTAAATATGGTGCCTACTTTTCAATGTGG
>NW_025335846.1:6359-7399 GCF_004798865.1 Varanus komodoensis | reverse complement strand
AGGCTGTCCTTAAATCTAAGGGATGTGCGGAGCTACTCTTCACCAATTTTTCCATGTTTCTATTTCAGATATGGAAACCTGTGTCCATTGCTCAGGCCATCAATATCCAAACCAATTCAAGAATCAATGCATTCCAAAGAAACCAAACTTCTTAGCTTTTGAAGACACCTTGTCCATCATTTCCACTTCTTCTGTTCTCTCATTGTCTCTGATCACCACGTTGGTACTAGGACTCTTTATCTGGCATAGGGACACTGCCATTGTCAGGGCGAACAACAAAAGCCTCACCTACATTCTCCTCATCTGCCTTCTCTTGTGTTTCCTCTGTCCTTTCCTCTTCATGGGAAGGCCAAATACTGTGTCCTGCCTTCTTCGACAAACTGCTTTTGGCATGGCCTTCTCCTTGTGCCTCTCCACCATCTTGGCAAAAACAGTTTCTGTGGTGCTGGCATTCATGGCTACCAGACCAGGATCCAAAATGATAAAGTGGGTGAGGAAAAGACTGGCCTATGGCATTGTCTTATCCTGCACCAGCATTCAAGCAGGGATCTGTTTGCTCTGGCTGGCAACTTCTCCCCCATTCCCAGGTTCAGATATGCACTCCATAACTGAAGAAATCATACTGTTCTGTAATGAAGGTTCAGTCTTCATGTTCTATTGTGTCTTGGGTTACCTGGGCCTTTTGGCTTCAGTCAGCTTTGTGGTGGCCTTCCTTGCCAGGAAGTTGCCTGACAGTTTCAATGAAGCCAAGTTCATCACCTTCAGCATGATGGTCTTCTGCAGTGTGTGGGTGTCCTTTGTTCCAACATACCTGAGCACAAGAGGAAAGTACATGATGGTTGTGGAGATCTTCTCCATCTTGGCTTCCAATGCTGGATTATTGTTCTGCATGTTCTGTCCCAAATGCTACATTATTGTGTTCAGACCTGACTTGAACAACAAAGAGAACTTAATGAGACGAAAATATTAGAGATCTTCTTTTCATATATTTTCTCTGTATCCTGCACAAAATCCCAAAGCACAGCACCCTATTCTGTTCC
>NW_025335846.1:4524-5821 GCF_004798865.1 Varanus komodoensis | reverse complement strand
ATAAACACTATGTTGTTCTCTTACCATCAAATAGACCACATCAGTTCAGATCCTTTTAGTTTAGAAGGAATTTTGCCCTGCTCAATTGCATTCTGCAATACTACATTTTATCCTTGAAACAGCAAGCACTCTGTGTATACTGAGAGGAATGTGGGAGAGCCTTACTCCTGATTCTACTTGCTGCCATGGTGCCCTCGGTGCTCCTTAATTTTTGTCCTTATGGGTGTGTTGGGACTGGCTGACACTGCACTGCTTTGGTTCCAATTGTACTTGGATGATCAGCTCTAGAAGCCAATTGTTCAGGGATGTTGTCCTGCCCAGTTGAGTCTACAGTATCAGGTTCCTCAGGTGTCAGCAAATGAACCATGAAAGCAGGACATTCAAGTTTCTGGAGTACATTGTCACCACTTTGCTGATGATACAAAGGTCTAGATTTCCATTTTATCTCACTCCCTCCCCCCCTTTTTTTTGTATTCTAGACCATTTTGCTTTTCAATAGACTCAGTTTTATCATAGTGGTGTGACTTTCTTTGGTGAGGTTCAGTGATAGGACTGTGCAGCCCGGCACTTAATTTAGTTTCATTCAGACTGAGTTGGGATGATGAGCTTTGGTTGATGCTCCACCTGTTTGGGGAAGGAGAACCTGGACTCACTTTTCTCCATTCTGAGTACCCCCAGCAGCGATTATTGCAAAGCACAGTAAGTGCTGATGGCCTCTAGGATGTTGTGGAAGCCTGCAGCTTGTCCTAACTACTTGAACGTGCTCTTTGTAGAGCTGCTTTTGAAGATTGCCCGGTCTCTTGGTTAATCCAAATCAGACTTTTACATGGTCATGAGTATGACAATCAACATAAAAAGATGGAGGTACAAGGAAAAGCTGAGTGGTGCAATCCTAGGGTCTCCAAAAGAGAAGGCTGTGGTACAAAAGTTCTATATTTGACTTTCTCCATGAGTTCATTTTTATATATTTCATCGCTTGTCCCACCCACATAAAGGTCAACAGTGAGCTGCCACTGGTAATGATGGACCTCTATAGGCTCCATCCCTCACTCCACTGCCCAGACAGATGGCCCAGACAGATGGCTAAAAACAGGCTGTCTCAAAAAATGCAGAAGGGAAGATACAGACAGAGGTCAATTTGGCTGATCCTGTTGCCCTTCATTTTGAGCCCCTGAATTCAGAAGCAGAAATACATCTCAATCAAATTATGCCATAAAAAGGCAGGCAGCTAGAAAGGTAGGCAGCTAATGGCAATTCTCATTTTCATGAAATGTTCAGAATGCTCCTCCTGCTTCAT
>NW_025335846.1:0-3363 GCF_004798865.1 Varanus komodoensis | reverse complement strand
AACATATGCCCCCTGTAAGCTGTTTCAGAGATGAAATCACACACACGGACGCTCAATATCATAAAAGCAATGTCATTTTCTTACCATCAGATATACCACATCAATGGCAAATTGCTTTCGATGGAATTTTGCTCTGCTCAGTTGCATTCTGCAGTACTCCACTTTATCACTTGAAACAGCACAGATTTCCGTGGATATTGAGGTTGATGTGGGAGATGCTTACACCTGATACTAATTGCTAAATGTGTTCATTTTCTCTTTTATTTCATTCATCAAAATTATTCTTTTTATGGATTTTAAATTTTTGTAATATTTTAATCTAAATGTTTAATAACTCTATTTAACTTTAAATGTACTCCGAATCTTCTTTTTCTTCTTTGTCACAATTAACTATCATCTCTCATGAGGAAGCAGGATGAACTCTGTATACCCAATGGCCGATGAGCCCTCAGTGGATGATAGGATAGTATCGAATTATCGAATTAAACAATAAAAGTACCGAAAAGTACAGTACACCACACAATCTCTCAAAGTACACTTTGTTTCAGTAGAACAGTTATTGAAGTTGAACCATGGAGTCTGAAATCTTTGCTGAACGGTTTCTCTCTCACAGTCTAATCATATGTTATACATTATTATTATAAAATTGCTATAATTCAACTGCTCAAGCAGATTATTCAAAGAGGAAGGTACATCAAGGAAGCCTGCAATATTTAAATGTCTCCCATGGGGCCTTGATGTGCTGAGATTGAGGTGATGACAAAGGCAAGCTTTGCCAATTTTATGACCCTCACGTTTTTACTAGGCACTTCTAGCTTTAGACAAGGATTCTTAATTTGATTGTGAAGCAAGATGTTGATGCTTTCTTCTGGGCAGCAAGACCTGTCTCCTTCTTCGTTTTCACAACCAGACTACTCTACAAAACACCTTGTTCAAGTCACACTAATCAAGTTGTTGATGTAGGACAAGATGAAGAAGGCTCCATGTGAGGGGACATTGTGCCAGAAGAATGATGCGGCTTTTTCAACTGCTGCTGTTTCCGATTGTGGTTCGGAAAGTGTATACTGTGGAATGCACTGGAAATGAAGCTGAACATATTCCACATGAATGGTACGAGCCAGGAGATTTCCTCATTGGGGGGATGGCATCTTTTATACATTACCTCCCCCACAGCATCAGGTTCATCAAACACCCTTCTAAGGAGAAGTTTAACACCCCATGGTAAGAGATTTTTCATCCAAGGTCAGCATGAACTTCCCTTCAGCTATATTGAGTGGCTCTTTATATTCAAATAATTGCTTGCAAATATGCATCTTTTCTGGAAAAGAGTGGCTTTTCAACTTTTAAAAATACAGGTCAGCTGAATTGTCAAAATCTCTGCCTCTTTTCTTGAAAGTGCAATAATGTGCACAAATGTAAAATCTGTTTAAAAGGCACAATGTTGTACCTCATTCCAAACGGATCTATTTAGCCCTTAACTTTGCTGGTTTGACTCTACTCATGCACAAGCTGCTGAATATTTCAGTGCTAGCTAAAAGAGACCAGATAACATGATTGTGTTCCCTCGTTGCCTTTTCTCTGAAACCACATGTGACTTCTGTCTTTCCAGGGTGATGACTAAGTTCTACCAACACATTCTGGCTTTTGTATTTGCCATTGACAAGGTCAATGAGGACCCCAGCATCTTGCCCAACATCACTCTCGGCTTCCACATTCGGGAAAGCTACACTGATGCAAGGATGACCTATCGCACCACTTTAGATTTGCTTTTCAACTCAAATAAGTTTGTGCCTAATTATCAGTGTGGCATTGAAAAAAATGTTGCAGGTGTGGTTGGTGCACTGAGCTTTGAAACGTCTTCATGCATGGCAGACATCCTAGGACTTTACAAGATTCCACAGGTAGGATCTGCACATGAGCCAGCATGGCCAAAGGGACAGAAGGCTGGACTGGATCTTAGAAGATCCACCTTCTTGTCCCCACTAGGAGATGACTATGCGGTAGTCACTACCATGCTTCATAGGGTTTCAATAGTTAAGTAAACCAGAAACTCATGACATTTCACAAAAGTTCTCCAACTGATCATCATATTGCCCTCTTTCCAGGAGTAATATGATGATCAGTCAGAATGAAGTGGAAAGGGTAAGAAAGTAAAGAGTTCCATTTTGAGAATCACATGCATATCTAAATGTCAATTTTCAAATGAATAATTTATTTCATTTATTTCAGTTATGATTTTTATATTAGCATCTTGACGCTTATAGCAGATGATCCTTTTTTTCTTTTTTTTTAGTGATACCCTTTAAGGAGTGAAGAGGTTGCCAGATACTTCTCTTCTCTTTTTGGAATATCAGCCGTCCCTCCATCTTCTTTTCTTTTTTCCAAGCTATCATGTGGCTTCTTCAAACCTATCCATGACCTGGACAATCTCCATTCCTTTTAACACATGGTCCCAAATGGAGCCCCTCAGTACCAAGAACTTGTTCACTTCTCCATTTTCATAGCTGAAGTAGTCTGGTTAACTGTTGTGAAACTCCTCTTGTTCTACATTGATCCAACACTGGACACTTATTACACTTATTAGAGGATTTTTACAATTGAGTCCTTAATAAGTTGGAGCCACTTCTTCAGGATGTCTCTTAAAAAAAAACTGTAGGCATAACTCCTTAAGAAGCCTAGGTAAAATAGGAAGACGTTTCCCTTAAAATCTGAAAGAGTTGAAAGGACAACAGTGTCCATTTTAAGCACTTCTTAAACTTCTACCTATGCCAATGCTATCAGTTTTTTTCTCCCTGCTGTAGTCCAGCTGCTCTCTATCATCCATTCCAAATGTCAAATGAATTATTTGAATACTTAGTTTAAATCATTGTTGATACAATAGGACGTTATAGCAGCTGAAGCTTACATTTAGCGAGTCTTGTTTTGGGACCAAGGAGGTTGACATATACTTCTGTTCTCATTCTGAAATCTCAGCTTTCCCCTTCTTTCTTCCTTTTCCCAAGCTTTCTTTTGGCTCATTCAAACCCATGCATGAACTGGACTATCAATTCTCCTTTTACCGCATGGTCCCAAATGAAGCCCTTCAGTACCAAGGAATCGTCCAGTTACTTCTCCATTTTCAGTGGATGTGGATTGGGCTCTTGGCTACAGATGATGATGGTGGAGACCAGTTCTTGAGAACCATGGAGCCACTACTTTTGAAGAACAGGATCTGTTCAAAATTCTCATTAAGGTTTCAAAAAGCATTGTATGTAAATGATGACATACAAGAACTGGTTCGAGCTTTATTGCATACTGTGGAAGATGTAATGAGGAACAAAGCCAATGCCATTGTAATCCATGGAGAAGCTCCAGCCATTACAT
>NW_025335845.1:41586-53811 GCF_004798865.1 Varanus komodoensis | reverse complement strand
TCCTTCACCCAGAAATGTCCCTGGAGTCAACTGCTTCCTTACCTGGATGAGCATTGCCTTGCAACAGTGACTCATGCTCTGGTAACTTTCTGATTGGATTATTGTAACGTGCTCTGACTTGAAGATGATCTGGAAACTTCAATTGGTTCAGAACAGAGCTGACAAGATGTTAACGGGTACTGGCCGGTTGCCATATATAATGCTGGTCCTCTACTGGTTACACTGGCTACCAATTGATGTCCAGCCCCAATTTAGTGCTGGTTAGAACCTAAAAAGCCCTAAACAACTTGGGTCTGGGATACCTGAAGGAGCACCTTCTTCTCTTTGTGCCTTCCTGCCCCTTGAGATCTGAGGCAGAGGTCCTTCTCTGGGAGCCCTCCTTGAAAGAGATTAGGAGGGAGAATACCCAGATGAGGGCCTTCTCTGTGGTTGCACCCTGGCTATGAAATATGCTCCCCAGAGAGGTTCACCTGGTTCCAAAGTTTATTCTTTTTGGGTTTGTTTTATTCCACTCATGTATTGTAAGCCATCCCAAGACATTTGTAGGGGACAGGATAATCCATGCTAAAGCTCTTAATAAATAAATGACTAATAAATTAGCATTGATACTGGTGAAAAAGAAAATTACAGTTCTGTGAACCAATATATTTTCCAATCGCTTTGAGTCAATGATGAAGGCCTAAGATTTGTAGTGAAGCATAAAACATCAGTTACTTGTACGTTTCTACAAGCTCCATCTTGATCTGTTTTAATTGAACAGCATAAGATAAAATTTCAGTTTATCATAAAATTTTCTGATCATTCTCTTCACAAAATTAGTTAATTTACACAGCAAACTTCCGCCCACCCCCACCCACAATATTCAATTGTGGAACCTGCTGTTCTTCTCTATTATGAGCACTTGTAATCCAGTTGTCATGATTTTAAACAACTGACATATTCATTGGAAAAGTCTCTAGCATGAAATTCAGGAGTATATTCTCAGCATTCTACTTTTCCTGGGGTAATTTTAAAAGTCTTTGGTATTTCCACATATATCAACTTCCAGAATCTTTTAATTTTATCACAAATCCACAACATACAGTGCAAATTCCAATCTACTTTCTTCCATTTCCAACATTTTCCAGTATGCTTCTTGTCTATTTTTCTATATTGTTTGGAGTAATGTGCGACTGAAAACCCTGTTACGTCAATTTTCTCTTAATGCTTGACTGCCTGTAAATTTAATGCCATTCATTCCTAAGCATTCCTACTGTTGCAAAACTTTCCTCTCCAAGGTTCTGGGTCCTAATATTCATCCATGTGTTTAACTTGTTGGCTTTTGTATCAATTTGAAATAATTGCTTGCCAACTCTTTTTTTAAAGTCACCCCTTAGGACATTTTAATGTCAAGGCCATTATGACTGACTCTTTCACCCTCAAATAACTGTGTATTCCTTCTTTAAGATCTGCTGTTTCTAGCTTCACAAGCCTATCAGTAGCATTTAGCCTGAAATCCAAACCAAAGCAACTATGTAATCTTGGCTTTGGGTTATGTGGGGCCTCCTCTCTCATTTTCATCTTGAATAATTTTAAATCTAATAATTGGCTTTTGCCATTCCAATAAACAATAATGTTTGAAAAGGAGAAATTCTCTAAAACTTTTCCAATATTTTTGATAAAATTTTTGTCAGTTTGTCAGCAAGCCAGAACCTTTTACTTTGGTGCTTCACTCCTGTTCTTCCAATGGTTTTCCCCCTTTCCTTCAGAATCTCAACATTATTTCCAAGACCTTTATTAAAAAAAAAAAAAATTCCACAGCTGGGGCTAATAGTTCACAATTTATTTTGCAATTGCATCATGATCCTGATGATCCAGTACTGCACTTCCCAGAAACCTTTAGTTTTAGGAAAATATAACAAGGAATCACGACGATTTCTTTCTCAATCTCTTTAGTGTAGGAAAGAGGAGGGATGTTTGTTGACTCGTTTTTGAAGATGGGAGATCAAAACTAAAAAGGTAATCAGCCATTTTTTTCTTTCAGACATGGCAACTTGCATCAAATGTCCAGAACAACAGTATCCCAACAAGGGACGAGCCCAATGCATTCCCAGAATTCTCACCTTCCTCTGTTATGGAGAAACCCTAGGGAACATTTTGACTAGCTTGGCTCTTTTCTTCTTCATCATCACAGGATTAGTGTTTGGACTCTTTCTGAAGCATAAGGACATCCCCATAGTCAAAGAAAACAACCGGAGCATCACCTACATGTTCCTCATCTCCCTTCTTCTCTGCTTCCTCTGCCCCTTGCTTTTCATTGGGACACCTGAAAAAAATGACCTGCTTTCTGTGGCAAGTGGTATTTGGCATTGTCTTCTCTGTGGCCCTTTCCAGCATCCCAGCCAAAACCTTCACTGTGCTTCTGGCCTTCATGGTGACCACACCAGGGTCCAGGATGGGGAAAGGACTTGCCACTTCAATTGCCTTTTCTAGCTCCTTGGTTCAAACTGTCATTTGTACAATCTGGGTGAGTACAACCCCTCCATTTCCAGATGTGGACATGCATTCACTGGGTGAAAAAATCATTCTGGAATGCAATGAGGGCTCTGCTCCCATGTTTTATTGTGTCTTGAGCTGTCTGAGCTTCCAGGCAATTGTCAGCTTCATCATGACTTTCTTAGCCAGGAAGTTACCAGATAGTTTCAATGAGGCCAAATTCATCACTTTCAGCATGGTGAACTTCTGCAGTGTGTGGTTCACCTTTGTTCCATCCTACCTGAGCACCAAAGGGAAATACGTGGTGGCTGTGGAGATCTTCTCCATCTTGTCATCCAGTGCTGGGCTGCTGGGTTGCATCTTTGGCCCTAAATGCTACATCATTATCCTGAGGCCTGCCCTGAACAGCCAGGAGCAGCTAATCAGAAGGAAAAACTGAAAGAAATGTTCCTGTCCTTATCCTGAGGCTTAATTTACTGGAAATCTGGCTCCCATTCTACCTAACCAATTGAAAATGTCATGCTGTTGACATCAGGATAATGAATGGGAATTTACAAAGTGCATGCCAATGTGTAATGGGCAATCCACACCCTCCATTTTTATGTTTTGAAAGCTGAATGCTATGCAGTTGAAGAAAACATTCTGACATAAAAACATGATTGATTGTGATTCCAAAACTGATGTCTTATTCTATGTGGTCCTGAAACACAGCTGCCCAGCAAAACCAGCCCCAAAATGAAACTACTCAGAAAGCTGGCAATCTAGGAAAGAGAAAAACATACAAGGTATCTAGAAAACAAGCCATTATTTCTATTATTATCTGAAAGGCAATTCTTGCCCAGACAGCAAACTATGTTTGACAGAACCCTGGGTTTTTTTCCCATTTAAATACATTTGACAGAGGAGAAGTGGGACATATTGATGGGCAGAGAGGAGGAGAAAGTGTCAGGATACCCAAGGGTCACATGATCATAATTTGAATGACCCAAAATTGCACATTGCTAAAAATAAGCACTGGTACACATCTTCCCAAGGCCAGTAGAGGGGAGGGGGCAAATGTGACTCTTGAGGGAGCAACTTCCAAAGTATGGAGGCAATGCAGAAACAATCCTTTCACATGGACCCAAAGAACTGGTCTTTGTGAGTAATGGTGCCCTCAGTGGGGCTTCTTTTTATAGTTTTCCAGGAGAATCATGTCTTCTTTCATTCACAGAGAGTTTTGTCTGTGGGGGACTTTAGAAATGAAATAGAAAATTAGAAGCATAGAAACAAAGCAAGTCAGAAAGGGTCTCCCAGGCAATCTAGTCTGACCCCCAACTCCAGCTGGTTCTGCTCATGCAATACCCAACATGTGGCTTTCCATTCTTTCCTTGAACACCCTCACCGATAAAAATAAAACTCAAGAAATGAATAAATTCAAGAGACAATCCTGTACTTGTTTACACCAGAACTAATTCAAAAAGTCCTGGAAAGCCAACCAGATAGCTATGCTGACTTGTAGGAATTATTTCCATCTCAGCATGCAAGGCCTTGGAAGCAATTCAATGCAATCCTATAGCCTTTTTGCATTGTTCGAGGGTCAGTGAAACTATTCATATCACCAGTTCTTAGGTCCTGCAACCTCGGAGCTGGCACTTTGAAAAGGGAGCCCCACCCTACCCACACCACAACCAACATGGAAAAATCCATGCCAAGAGCATCTGTGTGTTCAGAAATGAGCCACAGAGGAGGGAACAGGGAGTGTTAAGAAGGGGGGAAGAGGGTCAGGCAACAGCTTGCTGTGCTTCCAATTGTAGCTGAGTTCCAAACTATAACATAGTGCTCTATCTACCCCCCCCACACACACACACACAAAAAGAGATGTAGATAAAATACATGGCACAGTCTGGAGGTTTTAAGATTATTGACACTGCTTCACTGTATGTGTTCAATTCCCAGCAGCCACTCGGTTTTGAGGCCTACACCCGTTGAGGGTGGAGGGTGTTGGAAGTTTCTCTTAGGGAATTAGCATTCAAGACTAACACAGTGGTTTGACTCCAAATGTCATCCAAAATCTTGCAATCACTGCAAGAAGTGGATTCAAGTGAGAGAAAATGTAATGCAGTTTTCTTTGATGTGTTTCAGTCCCTTGCCTTCATTTAAGCTGTGCTTGAATATCCAAATGTACAGAATTTATCCATTCATTTATTTGATTTAATTTATCTACTGCCCATTGGCCAGAACAGCTCTCTTGGTGGTTCACCAGAGCAAATATAGAATCAAACACAATATCAAGACATCAGAACATTCACATCAAGCATAAACAATACATAAAGATTAGCAACAATCAAATAGCAACAGTAGTCCACAGCAGCCATACTCAAATTCAAAATGGGGTGAATAAAAATGTTCTACCTGGCACCAAAATGAGTAAAAAGTGGCATCAGGCACACCTTCATGGAGAACTGATTCAACTGCTGAAGAGACACATCTCTGAGGTCACTTCCATTAGGGATAACTCTCTGAGATGGACTTCTGAAAATGATCTCAGCCTGAGCTTATGTTCAATCATATAAGGTATATTAATAAAAATCAGTGTGAGTATTAAAAGAAGCTAAATTAAATCAGTATGAACCAGACAGCAGTTGCCCATATAATTCAACCCATTTAGAAAATTCCATTGGCATAGAAGTGGGACGAGTGGTTTTCAAAGCTAAACTAAACCAAACCAACACTACTTTCTCTCTGCCTTTTTACATCAGGTTTTGTAATGACTGAAAGTGTTATGGGACCATGTTCCCTTGCATGTCGGAAAATTTTGGAAGAGCAAAGGGGGTAAAATAGGAGAAAGAGGGATTGTGGTGAATGGTGGGTGACTGAGGGTTGTGGGTGGAGCTTGAAGGAGAGGGAGAAGGCAGAAAAGTTTTTCAGTCAGCAGTTAAGTACAAGAAAGACAGGGTCAGCTACAGGCAAAAGAAATCTGGCAAAAAGGAACAGAGTTGTTGTCTGACAGAGGTCTACAATGGCTGAAGAGGAAGCCTTCTCATGAGCATCCAACAGAGTGCTGTGAAAACTCTTTAAAATTCTAAGGAAGGAAATAGAATACTAAGCAGACATGTGAGTGAGTATGGAGAGTCAGGACCTAATGTTGTGAAATATTTCAAGGGTGTGTGAGAGAGAAGTTGACAGAAACCTGTGTGCTGGAAAAAATGGGGGAACTGCATTGTGTTTGTGAAGGGAAAGAGAGATGTATTTCCACCAAATATTATCCTCATACATTGTATAATAAGATAGAATTCCACTACATTTTGAAATAATTACAGTTAATTTAATTCAGAGGCATAGGCTGCTTGATTATCAGCATCTCATCCTCAGGACCACATGGTCCAACAAAGGAGCCATAGAGCTTGGACACAAGACTGAGGGAGCTTAATAAATTAGACTGGTATAAAATGCCTTGTAGGTTACCTACTAGGAGAAGGAAAGTTAGATTAAAGAAAGTTTAACATGTTTCATATTCAAAAAGTTCCATGAGTGTACTAACGGCTGGTTTCTTCTGTCTCCTCAGGAAGATGTTCTGCCTTTTGTCTCTTATCCACCAGTCATATCTGGGATGCAGTTGTCTTGGTATAAGAATTCTTAAACCATAATTCAGTTATAACCAATGAATAAGCGAATGAATGGGACAAAAACTATTTGAAAAAGCTCTTATGGAATTAATGCAAGGTTAATTGCCAAATGGCTTGAAGCACTGGGGGCTTTGGGGCAAATTAACTTCTCAACCCAGCTTATATATCCCTTACTATATTTTAACCCTCAAATAAAAATATATTCAACATGGCATTTAGAAAAATAGAACATCAGGGGAAGTGAGAACCTCTTATCACGTTGTGTAAATTACTGTTTTTCATTTTGTGGCTTAATGCATTGTTCCAGATCACGGATGAGTGAGCATCTGGAAAGAGCTAGAATATATCATTCTACACTGATGCACAAAGAGGTATAATTAGGCGCAAAAGCATTGTGCCTGTGCACAGATTTTCAAGCACATCAGACAGTCAGTCAGTTAGCAATGCCAGCATTCACTACTGTATGGAAGAGGCAGACAAACTGATAATCAGCACACATAAAAAGTTGTTGATAGGAGGGAGCATGATCATGGTCTTTCGGGGGAGAGATTTTCTCAGCATGTTGCTCAAGGGGACGCTGCTTCTCTCACTGCTTCTTCTAGGTCATGCTGTATGCAAGAGGCATTCTATCAATTGCACCACAACCGATGATCCTCTCCCTATTCCGCATAAATTCTACCAGCCGGGTGATGTTGTCATTGGTGGGATTGTTTCTCAGCTCTTCTTCTTCCATAATATTCTTTCTTTCATGGAACAGCCTGCACAGACACGACTTGCTGAACCGATGTAAATAATTCGTTCTTCTCTTCTTTCCCTAATATTTGCAGTTTCTTATGGAAATGCATCATGATCTAGTTACTTACTGATGTACATTCAATTGGCAAAAACACTTCTGGGAATTTAGTTAGTATACGACATGAAGAAATATTGAGATATTTAGATTTTCCTACCTCACTCTTCATTCTTTCTTGTTCCTTGTCCCTTCTCATAGAAACCTGGATTTCTTATTTCACATGGCACTACTCTAGAAATATTTCTAGAGTACTTGGCACTATTCACTGCTTTTGGAATTTCAGTGATATTGTCCCCAAATGTAGATGACCTTTGGAAGCTTACAATGTTCTCAAGTAATCGGAGTGGTCTGCTACTACCTTTGGGAACTGATATCTGGCCATTGCATTTATTTTTATTATTACAAAGAATCTGCATGATGAGTCTAAGTGGAGATTACTTTTGAAATGGAAATACACTGGGGCCATTTACTGGGTTTTGTTGTTTTGCATATCGTCTTATGTATGCAAATAATTACACTCTGATAGGTGCATGATGCACTATCCAAAGCACTGGACAGATGCCAAAATATTCTGAGCAGTTAGATTCCCATGTGAAAAATGACCATTTTCAAGTTTTTACTTTCTTTTCCTTCACTTGGCCATTGTTCTTTGCAGTGCCATCTGATGATTTTAAGCTATAGCTCAATCATGTTAGCAAATATGTGCTGTTGGTGGTGATGATGATGATGACGATGATGATGACGTGGAGGAAGAGGATGATGTAGAGTACATGCTGCTTTTGTTCTCTCATTTCAACAGCCAATCACTCTTCTTCCAGTTCTGTGCCCAAGAACTACCAACATGTCCTGGCCTTGGCATTTGCTGTGAAGGAGATCAATGAGGATCCATGAATCTTACCCAATATCTCCCTGGGCTTCCACATCTCCAATAGCTACTACACCCCCAGGATGACGTTTAAGGCCATCCTGAACCTCCTTTCCACACAGCATATGTTTGTTCCCAATTTCAAGTGTCACAACCAGAATAATGTGATTGCTCTTATTGGAGGATGCCTTTCTGAAATCTCTGCCAATATAGCTATCTTTACAGCAACTCATAAGACCCCACAGGTAAGCTGGTTTATGTATGCCTGGAGTTTTCATTGGCGTGGCACAGAGTTTCAGCCAAGCATTTGACTATGAGTTCCATGATCAATTAGAACATTGATTAGATGAAGTGAAAGCTGCAAGGCAGTCAGGTATATTTACCACTTGTTAGAAAAACTAAGGCTGTAATTGAGCCCACATCACAGTTCAATAATGTTTTAGTGGGCTGCCACTGGACTCTTAATTGTTCCCCTCAGTTTCATGCTACTGTATCAGTGACATAGATTTATGAATGGAAGGAATCAATATCAAACTTGTTCATGACAAAAAACAAAGATGGGTGGGAAACATTTCAAGAAACCCTAATTGAAATTCCAGATGACTTTGGTAGAAAGGAAATTGGTCAGCAAGTATCTCACCAGAATTCAACAGAGAGAAATGCAACTCCTAAATTTAGAGAGAAGAACAAACCAGAATCCTGCATATGGTAGTAGATGTGAAAAGGATCATCAAAGTACAATCATTTCCTCCATGCTGCTCTTTCATTAGTTGTTCTAATTCTTCTAGAAAAGCAAACAAATAAACAAAGAGAATGCTATGGCTAAAAAAAAAAAAAGTTACGTATATACAGTCAAGCACCAAAAAAAAAAAAAAATAGAGAAAGTAAAAGGAAGGATTACAAGTCCTTCTCAAAATGTATATGATCCCAACACTAACAAGATGCACTCCAAAAAAACCAGGCTCGCCTGCTACCCACAAAAGCCCATGTTTCGTCATTTGCCTTTCTTACTAGCAATATCATCAATGTAGTTAGAAAATACAGTTTACAGGTGCCCTGCATGATCAGTAGTAGTACTGCTCCCAGCCTTGCTTCACCGAAGAGGACCTCACTTTCACAATGTCAACTCACCCACTAAAAGCTAGAGGTAGCTCACAGTATAAAGGCATAAATTAACTCACCGGGGCAGTACTCTGACAATGCAGTAAGTTTTGGATGCTTCATAAAGCAGTAGAGGACAAGGTCAGATTGTCTATTTGCTGATGCACCTTCCATCCTCCCCATCTCGATCTGGATCTGAAAGAGAGAGGGAAAATCTGGGTCCATGCAGGTAAACTTAAGTAAGTACAATTGCGAAATTGCACTATGTCATCATTGATTGTAGTGCATAACACTTACATTGGAATTTATCCCCTCAACATTGAAAATCACTAGTGATGGGGACACAGAGTGGGGATATCTACCGGTACAGGCTCATTGTTAATTCTCTGACAGGCATTAAAATAGAATGCTTAATCGAAAACTGAATAAAGTAGAGCTTTGAGTAAGATTAGGTTTCCAGTAAACAAGGAATAAAACATCAGCACTGTCCAAGCAGAGAGCACAGTGGTCTTTTCAGAAGTCATGACTTTAAAGGGTGGCATTGTGTTTGAGAAAATTCCTTTCAACCCCAGGAAAAATGTGAGGTTTTTAGTTGTTACACGTGCTAATAAACACTGAAAATCCATCAGAATATTACAATTTTCATGATATTTTTAGGGTTTTCACAATGAAGTCATCCTTATGGAATATGAATATTTCTGAAATATGGAACAAATATGAATTTCCTAAGACTTGAATGTCTCATGCATCTCACTATGGAAGACTTAAGAATTCCAATGTACCTACTGACCTTAACTGAGACCCCACTAATGCTTATTTATTTATTTAGTGAATGAGTTATACACGTATTTATGGGTCGCCTATAGAAGCCAAGGTCTTCCTAGGTGGCTTATAATATATTTCACATATTAAAACATACTAAAACACATAAAAACTAACAAATTAAAACATCTTTAATAACTGTATAAAAAGGGCCACGGTATTCAGGGGCTAAGGATTAAAATTGTTCTAAAAAGATATGTCCTTGCCTGGTGCTGAAAAGAGAATAAAGACAATGCCAAGCTAATTTCTGCTGTTTAAGATCGTATTCAAATAGGAGGAGGTTCAGAAGAGGGGAAGGTAGATAGCAGGGTGTAGAACAGCAAGTCTCATCATGACATTTTAAAGAACTCGTTCAAGAGTAGCCTGAAGAAGATGAGATTAAAATTGGAGATCATACAGCTTTTCAAAAACCTGGATTGCCATCACATGAACGAGGGCAAAAACTTTTCCTCTGTTCCACAGAAGATATTGCCTGATTTTAGCTTAACATTCAGGGGAAAAAAACTTAATATTAAAAATAGTCAAGCAATGGAACTTAAGGACATTGTGGGAAGGTTTTCTCTACTGGTGACCTTTTATGCAAGGCAGTACAGCAGCTTGATAGGAAACATTTACTTTTGAGTTTTCTGCATGGTGTGTGGTTCTCTTTGACCACGAGACCAAGAGGAACCTCGCCACTCTCTCTCTTTCTATGATTTAAGATTCTCCTCAAATCTATCCAAACATATTTACTTACAGCTCACCTATGGATCATTCTTGCCACCACAAGGGACCAAAAAACAAATACCCTTTTTGTTCCAGATGGTTCCAAATGAAGCCCAACAATACAAGGGGTTTGTGAGACTGCTTCAGCATTTTGGATGGACGTGGATTGGGCTTGTAGCTGTGGAAGATGACAGAGGGAACACATTTCTACAGACCATGATATCAATGCTTTCCCAGCATGGAATCTGCTATGAATTCATATTAAGGATCCCAAAATTGTCATATATAGAGGAGATGATTGGCTTGACTGTGCAGGACCGGGGACGCTTTGAAATTGCTTTTGAGAGCAAAGCCGATGTTTTCTTTGTATATGGAGAGCCTCCATCATTCCAAGTATTGAGAATGCTGCTGTTTGTAGCACCTTTATTCGAATTGCCTCCACTGGGTAAAGTGTGGATTGTTACTTCTCACTGGGATTTTGCATCACTGCCTCTTCAAAGAACTTGGGATATACAAACTTTCCATGGTTCCATTTCACTCAGTGCTCATTCAAACCAGTCATTAGGATTCCATAAGTTTGTGCAAACAGTTAGACCTTCATGGGCTAAAGGAGATGGTTTCATCCAGGATTTCTGGGAGCATGCATTCAATTGTTTACTAAAAATGACTGATGCGATGCATGAGGACAAAGAGACCTGCTTAGGGGATGAAAAGCTGGAGACTCTTCCCGGAATTTTGTTTGAAATGAACATGACTGGACACAGTTATAACATCTACAATGCTGTCTATGCTGTGGCACATGCTGTACATGAATCCAGCTCCAAACACAAAAATTGGGTAAAAAGAGAGATACTGGCTCTACCAAATGTGCAACCATGGCAGGTAGTTGAAACTCAGTACACATTTGCAAACCAATAGCACACCATCAAAAAATTGCAATCCTGCATAAAATTGTGACAGAGCAATTGAACAGAATGACTGAAATGTTGTTTGAAAGAAGCCAAAGGGAAGCTCATTGCCACAATTTGAACATCATGATGTCCCTTTCTTCATAATCTTTTCCAATGCAGCTCCATCACTTCCTAAGCAGCATCTCATTCAATAACAATGTTGGAGACACCTTGCATTTTGATGAAAATGGAGAGTTGGTTGCAGAATTTGATGTTATCAACTGGCTGATGTTCCCCAATGGCTCAATGGAGAGATTCAAAGTTGGAAGCCTGAACCCCCATGCTCCTACAGGACAACAGTTAAAGATAAATGACAACCAAATCAGGTGGCATAAAATCTTTAATCAAGTAAGCTAAAGATAAAAATGCTTAAACATTTAGACATTCCACTTGATTCATATGGCTTTTAAGAACAGTTTGGCCACTGAACAACAGCATGTATTGGAGTGATACCATTTTGAAATGGAGAGTGCCACTCTCCCACCCCCATGGCAGATGCACTGGACTTCACAAATGTGGAGATTTAAGAGCATCTGGTGCATGTCTTGGGGCATGTTGGTAGCAAGCTCAGCCACTGCCATGCTTCATTCCCCTTATTTTATCTCGATAACGACCACTATCTACCCTCTGCATATAGGGCCGAGGAGTGTGAGAGAAGTAGACTTGGGCACTGCCTGTAATCAGTTCAACGTCAGAGTCTTAGCCTTCATTCTCTCTCCTTGTATTTTTTTTCTCTCAGGCCCTTGAGCGGGCAACCAGCATGGTTCTCTCCTTGGTCTTGGACAGCAAAAACCCTGCTGGTGTCCTGAACATTGTCAAGAGACCATAAGACTGCAGCCTTACACATCATTGTGAACACACATGAGGGGGGCAACGGGTTCAAAAGCCAATCTCTTGGCTCCAAGA
>NW_025335845.1:37803-41486 GCF_004798865.1 Varanus komodoensis | reverse complement strand
AACAGTAGCTTGTTATCCATGATTGACTAAAGTATGATTTAACCAACACCCAACAATTTCTCCTCAATCAGGTTTGAGGAGGAAGTTCAGGAAGTCTTAAGGTGAAGCTTAGAACTCAAGCATTTTCTTCCAGATTAAGCAGAGGGAGGCAAATGGACACCTCTTCTACCAGAGATGTAGTGATTTTGTAAGAGCAGGACTTTGTGGCAGGTGTGCAAAGTTCTGCTGAGCAGAAGGAGGGCAATGGCTCTGCATTTAAGGAGGGATGTCTTAGCAGTTCCTTGAACCAAGAGACAGCATTGCAAAGGTACACCGACCCCCCCTCAAGGGTGTTCTCAATGAGGTTTACAGGTGCATTCCCATGCTTTCCTATAATTCACTTGAAGACCATTGGATTGTTTTGCCATCCACACATCAAAGAGAGAAGGATTCCACATGTTCCCTAAAGGGCCTGAGAGTGGAACCGGGGGGTGGGGGGGTTGAAGGGGAGAGAATTGAGGCTGAGCTGGGCAGTTGCACTGACTGCAGGAAACATCCCAGCCTCGTTTCAGACCCCTCACCTACCCTCAAACTAGATGGTAGAAACTGGCCTTTCTCTAGAACAGTTGATGGGAATGACAAATGGCAGTGGCACTGCTTGCTACCACCATGCCTCATGCCTTGCACCAGATGCTCCTAAACATTTGTGCACTTTTGCCCTCCTGCCACAAGGGTTATAGGGCTACTTCCTCCCCCACTAAAGTGTATGCCCACTTGTATGGTAACACACGGGTGCCAAATCACTTGTAAATGCTTTGAAAACCAAGAGGCATGTTTAAACATGGTGGCTTACCTGATTAAAGCTTGTGTGCCACCTGATTTGGTCAGCAGCAATGGTTAACTCTTGCCCTGCAGGAGCCTGGGGGTCCAGGCGCCCAACTTTCACTCTAGCCATGGATCCATTGGGGAACATCAGCCAGTTGGTCACATCAAACTCTGCAACCAGTTCCTGATTTTCATTAAAATTCACGGTGTCTCCAGCATTGTTATTGAACGAGATGCTACTTAGAAAGTGATGGAGCTGGACTGGAAAAGAATGTTCAGGAATGGTTAGCATGATCTGGAAATTGCAGCAAGAGCTTCCATTGGGCTTGTTTCAACATAAATCTCATTCATTCTCTTCCATTGACATGATGTGTTGAGTTTATATTTCTACATGGCATTTAGGTCCAATTAGCTCAATTTGAGTGGTCAAAAGAAAATAGTAATTTGAATAGATCAGAGATGCATAATGGGTTCGATCCACATTCAGACTTGTGCACAGAATACTCATGGAAATCTCTGGTCTCACTGATATCTGTCGGTCACCTCTAAGCATCACTAAATGTGCATCCATCCCAGTCAGATTGGAAGTACTACAAACATGTAGTTACAAGAAGGAAAAAAGTAATTCTTTTCTGCAGAACTGCAATTCCTTTCATGCTTTAAGTACCACTGTTTGGCAAAGCAGTATTGAGGTGTACCTACCTGCCATGGTTGCACATTTTTAAGAGACAGCATCTGTCTTCCCACCCGTCTTCTGTAGTTGGAGCTGGATTCAGATACAGCATGTAAAGCCCATGCCACAGCATAGACAGCATTGTAGGCATTATAGCTGTGTCCAGTCATGTTCATTTCAAACAAGATTCCAGGAAGAGTCTCCAGCTTCTCATCCCCTAAGCAGGTCACTTTGTTCTCTTGCATAACTTCAGCCATGCTTAGTAAACAATTGAATGCATGTTCCCAGAAGTCTTGGATGAAGCCATCTCCTTTATCCCATGAAGGTCTAACCGTCTGAACAAACTTGTGGAATCCTAATGGCTGGCTTGAGTGAACACTGAATGTGATGGAACCATGGAAAGTTTCTGTATTCCATGTTCTTTGAACAGGCAGTGATGCAAAATCCCAGTGAGAAGTAACAATCCACACTTTACCCAGTGGAGGATAACCTACTAAGGGTGCTAAAAATCTGATCATTCTCAATACTTGAAATGATGGAGGCTCTCCATAGACAAAGAAAGCATTGGCTTTGCTCTCAAAGACAATTTCAAGGCTTCTCCTGTTTTGCCAAGTGAAGGCAATCATTTCATCTATGTAAGACCATTTTGAGATCCTTAGTATGAATTCATAGCAGATTCCATGCTTGAAAAGCATTGGTACCATGGTCTGTAGAAATCTATTCCCTCTGTCATCATCCACAGCTGTAAGTCCAATCCACGTCCATCCAAAATGTTGAAACATTCGAATGGCTCCCATGTATTGCTGGGCTTCATTTGGAACCATCTGGTACAAAAAGGGCCTTTGTTCCTTAGCACCTTCTTGTGGCAAAAATGATCCATAGGTGAGCTGAAATTAAACATGTTTGGATAGATCCTAAGAGAAACATAAATCCTAGAAAAGTATACATTTTTGGATATATTGGAGATAATCTTACATAATAGATAGGCAGAGTATAAGGCGTTCTTGTTGGTCATCTGGACAAGAAAAAGCATATGTCATGCAGAAAACTCAAAATTAAATGTCCATCATGCTGCTCCATTTCTTTGCATTAATGTTTTTCCTTAGAAAAGAGCTTCCTCAAGGGTCAAGATCCAAGGAGTTACTATGTTTAACACTAAGACTTTCTAAACTTGTTCAGGTTTTTTGAAAGGTTGTATGATCTCCCACTTCAATATTGTCTTCTTGTGACTAAACATGCAGAATTTTTTAAACATGCACTGGGAGACTTTCTTTCTGTACCCCCTTTTTTCCCTCTGATTCTCTTCCAATCCTTGTATAATCTTTCAACTTTGAACCTGGTACTTTGGAAGACATGTGGTCTGACTAGTGTGAAATAAAATGGAACCGTTGGTTTTCATAGCTTGGAAATGGTCTTTATTTATACAGGCTAAAATCACAATGCTTCCAATGCAATTCTTTGCAGTGTAGTACTGAAGTCTGTAGAAGTAACTCTGACTTCAGTAGTGGGTGCTCTTAGGAAAGTGCATATCACAGGCAACATATGAAGTGGTGTCTCAGCTAAGACCCATCTGTACATTCCATTTCCCAGGTTTTCAGCAGTGAAAGTGGCAAGGCATTAAATTTACACAAAACTAATATTTCTTCATTCTTTCAGAAATATTCAAGCTTCATAAAAATAATGTCATTTTGAATATAACGAGAATATAGCGATTTTAATGGATTTTCAGTTGTTTAGTGATGATTAGAACAACCAAAAACCTCACATTTGTCCTTGTGTCCAGATAATTTTCTCAAAAAGCATGTCACTTTTTAATGTTACAGTTTCTCCAGAGACCAATGTCCTATCTGTTCAGACAGTAGTTATGTGCTATTTTACTTTTATTGGAAAATTATTCCAACTCAAAGTTTTACCTTATGAATTTTTCATTCATTCATTCATTCATTCATTCATTCATTCATTCATTTGAGTATTTTAATTTAATGCCTCTCAGTGGATTAAGGACGAGCCTGAACAAACTCTGTTTTTCTCCACACTCTGTCTCCCTATCACAACAGAACTACAACCTAGAGGGGATTAGTTCTGATATATTACTTTCTATGGCATGTGAGATTGTGCTTTCTGCTAAGGCTGTTTAGAAACCTGCAAATTTAAAAGATCCATATTAAGGAACCAGGATATGGGAAACTAAGCTGAATGCCTTAAC
>NW_025335845.1:0-37703 GCF_004798865.1 Varanus komodoensis | reverse complement strand
CTCAGCTTTGGTGCTTGGAATTTTTCTCAAGCATAAGGATACGCCCATAGTCAAGGCCAACAACCGAAGCATCACCTACATCCTCCTCAGCTCCCTCCTTCTCTGCTTCCTCTCCACCTTGCTCTTCATTGGGCAGCCTGGAAAGGTGGCCTGCCTTCTCCGACAAGTGGTTTTTGGCACTGTCTTTGCTGTGGCCCTTTCCAGCATCCTGGCCAAAACTATCACGGTAGTTCTGGCATTTGTGGCCACCAAGCCAGGCTCCAGGTTAAGGAAAAGGATGGGGAAAGGACTGGCCAATTTTATTTCCCTTTCTGGTTCCTTGATTCAAGCAGTCCTTTGTACACTTTGGCTAAGCACAACCCCTCCATTTCCAGACATGGACATGCATTCACTGGATGACACAATTATTCTGGAATGCAATGAGGGCTCTGCTCCCATGTTTTATTGTGCCCTGAGCTATTTGGGATCCCTGGTTATACTCAGCTTCATTGTTGCCTTCCTAGCCAGGAAGTTACCTGACAGTTTCAATGAGGCCAAGTTCATCACCTTCAGCATGCTGGTTTTCTGCAGTGTGTGGTTGTCCTTTGTTCCAGCCTACCTGAGCACCAAAGGGAAATATGTGGTGGCTGTGGAGATCTTTGCCATCCTGTCGTCCAGTGCTGGGCTGCTGGGTTGCATCTTTGGCCCTAAATGCTTCATTATTGTACTCAGGCCTGAGCTCAACAATAGGGAGCAACTAACAAGAAGGAAGAACTGAAAGCATAGAACATTTTCTTAATTCTGAGGAATATTAAGAACATGTTGGAAATGCTGATGGTAGGGATGCAAACAGAATTAGGAACAGCGTGCTTGCATAGGTGAACACTCCTGTTTTAATTCTTTTGTGCACCAGTAAGCAGTTATCTCCCCTTCAAATGGGCCCCTATCTTAAGTCCACTAACACTACATGCAACCTGATACCCTGTCCACAAGGAATGCTTCATCATGGAAGTCAGACAAGGCGAAAGGTGTTCTTGGCAACTATCCTTCTCTCTTATCTCTTAGTTAAGTGAAGATGCTGCCAAGATAGTGCTCTCATGTCTTGTTCCAGATGAAGGATGGGCACTGTACTACCACTAATCAAACAGATGCTGCCCACAGCACTGCCCTGGCAGATTTGTTGGTTTATCTGTCTATTTTTATTGCAGTTTTACGCTGCCCCAAAGCCCAATGGCTCTCTGGGTGGCTCACAAGAAACCACAAGTATCTTCATCGCTTTACAGTCACCTGGGTGGGAGAAGACAGGCAGCCTTCTTTAATCTCCCTCTTTTTCTTTTAGTAGGTCACATTTCCACCAGGGATGTAATTCCTTTCTAATTACTTAACCTCCCTCAGTGTTGTGCCCAACCTGAATTTCTCCTTCTTCTCTGGACTATGTGGTCCTTAGAATGAGAAACTGATAATCAAGCAGCCTTTTACTCTGTGCTAGCAATAAACAAAATAAATCATTCTTTGTAAAATAAGCAGAATTGTTTCAAAATGTTGCACAACTCTTTCTTTGTAAACAAAACAATGTATTAGAATATCTTTAGATTGAGCTATATCACTCTTTCCTTTCACAAACACTCCCCATTATCCTTCACATAGGTTTCTGTCAGCTTCTCTCACACACATCCTTATATTACTTTACAATATTAAGTTCTGAATCTTCCTACTCTCTAACAAGTCATCCAAGCATTCTACCTCCTCCTTTGGAATGCCAAACACACAGCACTATGTTGGATGTTAATGATAAAGCTGCATCTTCAGGCTCTGCAGATTTCTGACAGACCTCAACTCTGTCTGTTTACTTCTTGCAGTTCCCCCTTGGCTGTAGCTACTGACACATCATCACTTTTTCAGAATTAACTGCTGCCTGACAAACTCTTTTCCCTTCTCTTTCTCCTCTCACACTTCAGAGCTCTGCTCAAATGCTCTCAGTCACCCACCAATCACCACACTCTCTCTTCTCCCTCTTTTACCCTCCTTGCTCTTCTGAAATTTACCAACTGGTAAAAGGACACAGTCCCATAACATTCTAAATTATTGCAAGAAGTGCTGAAGAATGACAGAGACTAAGTTCCCTTTTTTGGTCTGCTTCACATTAGAAGACCAGTGATTCCAAATTCATTTTGTGCATGGATTTTGTAAATGAATGCTGTAAATGAATTAAATGAATGCTTTTTATTCATTTATCTTATATGAATAAATATCAGCTCAGGCTGATGTATCAACTACCAACCTATCTGGACAGACAGAGCATATCAGTCGCCCATGTTCCTGTAACCTCTGGTTTGGACTACTGCAACACACTCTTCATGGGGTTGCCTTGGAAGTGGGCCAGAAATTTCAGTTGGTTCAAAATAGAGCAACAAGGCTGTGGGTGGCCAATATGAACCTATCATGTCAGTCCCCTTCCAGCTCCACTGGCTACCAGTTCAGGTGAGATTCAAAGTGATTTCATTAATTTTTAAAGTCCTAAATGACTTGGGGGCAGGCTATCTAAAGGAATATAGGCTTTAGATACAGCTTATACATATATGCTTACCCAGTCACTGAGGTCATCTTCTATGGTCCTTCTCTGAGATCCACCCCTAAAGGAATTTAAGAGGGTGGCTACTAGGAAGGGACCTCTGAACTGACCCCAGCAATGAGACATAGAATCCTCTGAGCATACACAAAGTGAAATGTTGAAACCTCTCTACCACTCTTCATCCAAACCTTTGCTTATGAACACTTCTGTGTTTGTCTTTTGAAGGAGGAGCTTTTACACTGAGACCCCAGTGGGACCTTCCTGCAGATGTGATGACAGCCTTTTGGGTCCACCTCCTCAAGAGCCTGGAGTTCTCCATCTGAGGGACTCCCCATCTTCAGATCCCCTCCCTCAGGATGTTGCTTTCATTCTTCATTCCCACTGGCTGGGCCCACGGCTGTCCTTACAGTAATCTCATCCTCAGCAGTCACAGATGAGTACACAGAACCTAGGAATGCAGCTGGAGATGTGTCCATTAAAGCAAACATTTTGTTATCAGCCCTGCCTGAGTCACCCAACTCCCCTTCATCCTCTGACATGTAGCTGTCAGTCCCACCAAAATGGTCAGCTTCTCTTGTGCACCTGCGAATCTTGCCAGAACACATGTGCAACAACTTGTTACTCCTTTCGGTGCCAGGAAAAACCTTTGTATTCACCCAACTTTTAAAAGTCAAATAATATTGAAACACTTTAAAAAGATTTTGTTTGTACTTTTTCTTGTTTCTATTCCATTGTTATTGTGCCTTATTGCTGCTGTGCCCTTGGATTAATTTGAGCATAACAGTTGTGGGCCTAAGGTTTCCTTGTAGCTATGTTTAATGTATCATTTATGTTTGATTTGAATTTCTGATCTGTTATTGAAATTGACATTGTGTTTGGTTCTGTATTTTGAATCCGTGAACCACTTAGAGAGCTTTTCTGGCTAATGGGCAGTATAGAAATAAAATCAAGTAAATTAATAAATAATTTTAAACATTTGGATATTCAAACAGAGCTTAATGAAAATGATCTTATGCCCTGTGTGTATCCTGACACATCCTCCTACTCTGCCCCATCAGCATGTCCCACTTCTCCTCTTTCAAATTTGGGGACCAACTGCAAGAATTCTTCTCCTAGCTGCGATCGGGCAGGAGAGATAGATTAGAGGCAAAAATTAGAGGAGTTCCTCTTCCTGCATTGGAGCAGTTTCCAGGGCCTCTGAAGGGATAATCTGATCATTCCTTTGAACCCTGGGATGCTGTACCAGGAGCATGGCATTGCACTTTAACTGCTTTTCTCATGTTCCAAACATTTTTATTTTTAACATGTTATTGAGTTTTCATTGAAAATCTTGTATTCTGCCTTCAAGACATTTAGCAGATAAAAACACTCTATATAAATGTCAGTAATATATAATAAGAAATGTTGCTGGGCTGAGTTCAGTTCACCAAACACAGCAGGCAGCTTTTTAGGTTTTTAGAATATTTTTTCTCCTTTGGGCAAGGAGATGGCAAAAGTCAATTTCATTCCTGGGAAAGTCAAAGGCTGAAGAAGAGGAGAAGCAGCAGCAGCAGCCGCAGCAAAGATGAGATGGGTTGACTGTATAAAGGAGGAGAACCCAAACCAGTGATTTTTAAGAGCTTAGCAGATCTGTCACAAAAAAGGACATTTTGGAGGGCATTCGTTGACACTGTACCCATCACTCAGAGCAACTTGATGAAAAATAACAACAAAGCATTATTAATGTTTGAAGAATGTGAATAGATGTATAATAAGTGTGTTTACATGCAAATCTAAACTAGGGTGTTTACCCAGTATACATGGTTGCCTAGTCATTAATTGTCTTTCTGATAAGAATGCAAAGCATGGCTTGTTTTTTCAATTTTTATTCTTAAGTCTCTTCCCTAGTTTGCCAGGATTCAGAGTAGGTTTACTTTCAGACTGCATTTCAGGATGGCACATTTCAAAAATGTATGAGTTCTGTAGTCACAATGAATCATGTTTTCAATAAGCCACAACTGGCAGTAATTTCATTGGTTTTTTTTGCAGCTGAGATTGACTAGCACACTCACAAAACATATGTTTTTATTGAACTTCATAATATCTGGTAGTGACACTACATAAGAAATGGAGGATGTTGGTGTTCCATTAAACATGGGCATGTCCTTTGTCAATTCTTATTCATTACCATGATGCCAACAAAATTACCCTTGCTTTTGGACAGGAAAGTAGGGAGTTAGCAACCATAGAAATGCAAAGCAAAGCAAAGCACAACACAGCACAGCAATAGTAATACTTTTGAACATAGATGAGTAAAGCTGAGATGATATATTTGAGTTGGGCTATACCTGCTTAAATTTGATCAAAATAATTCAAGCTGGGGTGTTGACCTGTGCATGGACTCATGTATGACCCTCCATCCAGATTTTCAATAAGGTAAGCCTCAGAATAAGGAAAGAAACATGTTCTTTCAGTTTTTTCTTCTGATTAGGTGCTCCCTACTGTTCAGTGCAGGCCTCAGGAGAATTATGTAGCATTTTGGGCCAAAGATACAACCCAGCAGCCCAACACTGGATGACAAGATGGAGAAGACCTCCACAGCAACCACATATTTCCCTTTGGTGCTCAGATAGGATGGAACAAAGGTGAACCAAACACTGCAAAACACCAACATGCTGAAGGTGATGAATTTTGCCTCATTGAAACTGTCAGGTAACTTCCTGGCTAAGAAAGCCACAATGAAACTGAGAGATGCCAAGGTGCTCAGATAGCCCAGGACACAATAAAACATGGCAGCAGACCCCTCATTGCATTCCAGAATGATTTTCCCATCCAGTGAGTGTATGTCCACATCTGGGAAAGGAGGAGTCATGTTTACCCAAACTGTACAAATGGCTGCTTGGACCAGGGAGCTAGAAAAGATAATTGAAGTGGCAAGTCCTTTCCCCATCCTTTTCCTCATCCTGGACCCTGGTGTGGTTGCCATGAAGGCCAGAAGCACAGTGATGGTTTTGGCCAGGACGCTGGAAAGAGCAACAGAGAAGATAATACCAAAAATGATTTGTCGGAGAAGGCAAGACACCTTTGCAGGTTGCCCAATGAAGAGCAAGGGGCAGAGGAAGCAGAGAAGGAGGGAGATGAGGAGGATGTAAGTGATGCTCCGATTGTTGGCTTTGACTATGGGGGTGTCTTTGTGCTTCAGAAAGAGTCCAAACACTAGAGCTGTGGTAAAGGAGAAGAAAAGAGACAAGCTTCTCAAAATGATCCCAAGGGATTCTCCATAGGAAAGGAAGCTGGGAACTCTGGGAATGCATTGGGCTTGTTCCTTGTTTGGATACTGGTGTTCCGGACATTTGATGCAGGTTTCCATGTCTGAAAGAAAGGAAAGGCTGATCACTTATTACATCTAGGTCAACATCCACAAAAAGGAGTCAGTAAAGATCCATTAGCTATTTAACATCTACATGAAACCGCTGGGAGAGGTCATCCAGAGGTGAGGACTGCAGAATCATCAGTACGCTGATGATACCCAGCTCTACCTCTCTTTTTCAACCAATCCAGGTGAGGCAGTGACTGAACTGAACCGGTGCCTGGCCGAGGTAATGGGCTGGATGAGGGCCAATAAACTGAAACTCAATCCAGACAAGACGGAGGTCCTGTTGGTAGGTGGGTCAGGCTTTTTATTATTATTATTATTATTATTATTATTATTATTATTATTATTATTATTATTAAACATTTCTATGCCGCCCCTTGCCGAAACCTCGGGGCGGCTTACAACATGATAAAATACATTGAAATACAATAGTACATAATAAATCATACATAAATAGTACATAATAAAGATCAGCAGGAGAGGCCCTCCTCCGGGAGCCCTCAGTGAAGGAAATTAGGAGGGTGGCTACTCGGAGGAGGGCTTTCTCAGCGGTGGCGCCTAAGTTATGGAATGCGCTCACCAGAGAGGTCCGCCTGGCGCCGTCGTTATTTGTTTTTCGGCACCAGGCGAAGACCTTTTGATTTATGCAGCATTTTAAATGTTAATATTATTGAATTTTATTCGGCCAGGGCGGCTTATTTTATTTTACTGTATATATTTTAATTGTCATTGTTTTAATGTATTTTGTATTCGATGTTCTAAGCCGCCCCGAGGCCTTGGCAAGGGGCGGCATAGAAATGTTTTAATAAATAAATAATAAATAAATAAATAAATTACCACTAAATACAAAAATACAAAAAATACATTGATTTACAAATATAAAATTAAAATTCAGGGTGGGGGACTTCGACCTTGTCCTGAATGGGGTTGCACTCCCCCTTAAGGACAGGGTCTGCAGCTTAGGGGTGCTCCTCGACCCAGAGCTATCATTGGATGCTCAAGTAACAGTGGTGGTGAGGAGTGCTTTCCTTCAGCTTCGGCTGATCCATCAGCTGTGTCCCTACCTGGAGGATGATTGCCTGGAGACAGTGACACATGCATTGGTTACATCCCAATTAAACTTCTGTAATGTGCTCTATGTGGGGCTGCCCTTGAAGACAGTTCAGATACTTCAGATGGTGCAAAATAGAGCTGCCAGGTTGCTGACAGGAACTGGGCGTTGTGCTCACATGACTCCAGTGCTCCATGAGCTTCACTGACTCCCCATCAAAGTCCGGGCCCAATTCAAGGTGCTGGTTATCACCTACAAAGCCCTTAATGGCTTGGGACCTGGTTTCCTAAAGGAGCGCCTGCATCCATATATGCCCTCCTGCCCCTTGAGATTGGCGACAGAGGCCCTTCTCTGGGAGCCCTCCTTGAATGATATTAGGAGGGTGAGTACCCGGAGGAGGGCTTTCTCTGTGGTGGCACCCAACTTATGGAACACGTTCCCCAGAGAGGTCCGTCTGGCGCCATTGTTATTTGCTTTTTGGTGCGAGGCCAAGACCTTTTTATTTAAACGTTATTTTAATTGTTGATCTTATTTACTGATCTTAAAAGTTTTTCCAGGATGTTTCCAGTATTTTATGTATTTCTATTGATTGTATCTATTTATGGATTGGAAGCTGTCCCAAGGCTTATGCAAATGGGGCGGCATATAAGTTTTCCAAATAAATAATTAAATTAGTCTAAAATTCTTCCAGATGAAAAAGCAAAAGTACCTAACCTGAAGTTATCTCATTAAGCAGCTTCTTTGGAATGGATTTCAGTCTGAATTCTAAATATTGATGATCAGTTTTTGAAGACAGTAGATCTTACATATTGAAAACACAATTATGTATGGGCCAAAACATCAGTTTGAAAAGTTTCTATTTCAAGTAATAATCATGTCCTAAGCAATGGGTTAATGAAAAGTTGTTATTCTACAAAAGGGAATATTAGTCCTCCAACCTCTCCATTGATGCCAAAATTGAAGGATGTGGAAAGGACTTAAGGGGAAAAAGGCTCTCCTAACTTACTGGGATATGCGTGATCTACAAGAATGAATTTCGCTTTGGCAAAAACTAAAAATTGAAAGAAAACAATAGAAAGCAAATACAAATCAAAATTCACCACTTTAGGCACCTATAATGTGTCAATGTGTATATTCTGTCCATAGTTTTGCTCCCAACAAAGAAAGAGGGTGCACCTTTGGGATATTAATTGATACTGGGACTCACTAATTTTTCATATCCCAAAAGCACACGTTGTCTTATGTGAGGACTTCAATGCTAGAATAGGGTCTGGTTTTCTAGAGGAATTAAATTGTCTGAATATCCGGATCATTAGGCACACCCATTTTTTAGAACATTCTTCAAAGGACCTGGTAGTAATCAAGTTTGGACTTAAATTCTTGGAACTACTCTCAGTGTCTAACCATCATATATTGCTTGGGACATCTTTTGACCTAACTGGAGGCACATTTACTTATAAAGTGACTGGCTTGACTAACACAGTAGGTTATACAGCTATTTCACCTGCTCTAATGAATCTTGTGTCTAAGTTTGAGGTTCTTGACCTTACTTTGAACAATTATTGCCCATAGCATTTATCACATAACATTAATACTAATGTCATGATGAAAGCTGTTCTAGATTTTGAAGAGGATGTTACCCTGAAAATATCTCAGTACCACTGACCATTGCTGAACACTCTTGGCTTATTCTGGAATGAATGGGCATGCAAAGGGGTTCTATGTTGCATTCATCAATTTGGTAGCTGCATTCATTTTCATTAATAGGATGCATTTATGGTCATAGATTGTGACACTGAGTATTGACATGAGACTTCTATTTATGCCCAGAGAGCTCCACAGAGACACTCACACAAATTAGGCTGAGAACCTGTGACTCCCTAACCAAAAATATTTCCATCAAAATGGTGTGAAGCAGGGGTTTGTGTTGGCTCCCTTATTCTTCAATTTATGTATAAACAATATGGTAGAAAGTTTATCAGGACCACAATGTACTTCCCCATCACTGGGTCAACAGAAAATCTGAATTTTGTTATATGCTGAAGACATGCTCTTGGTGTCTCAAGCTAAACTTGACATAGGAATGTTTTTACAGCAACTTGGGCAATACTGCAAGCATGAAGATATTAGGATAAAGTATACGAAGACTAAAGTAATTTTTTTGTGGGGGGGAAATCCTCGAATTTCATCTTGGAGCACCTTTGGTAATTCAATTAAACAATGTTGCTCCTTTCAATACCTGGGAGTTGCTCTCAAGAATATCTTGAACTGGAAACTACACCTGATAATGGTCAAATCAACAGCACTAATGATTACAGGTTAAATTTTGCATTTTTTCTTCCACACTAATGGCAGATGCCTGATAGACTCAGCACTGAAGCTATTTGAGTGCAAGATTATTCCTCATCTCCTATGTGGAGTTGAAGTTTGGGGATGGGATGATGGCACTTTATCTAGCCCAGAGATAATCCAAAATCACTTTTTAAGGATTTATCCTTGCTCTCCCTAGGGGCACCCTGGCTGCCCAGATAAAAGCTGTAAAAAATATAGAATAGCTCCTCTACTACCAATGGATTTCAATAGTGAACCCCAAATTAATTTTGCGAAAGGAAGAATGATCAATGAATTTAATGATAAATGTAAATTTTATTATTTGCCTTTTAAATAATACAGAACAAAATGGAGCTCATAAAGATACTGTTGATGATTTATACTTTAATACATATTTTACTTATGCTTGTATAATTGAAGCAAAGTGATTGGAAAATTTATTGATTTAATACACTTTAAAATTAGCGATTGCCTTTAGACATACTGACTGAGAGAAACATATTTTTTTGTTTTTTTGTAAATGTACTGGGTTATGAAATTATATGTTATATTTGTGTAAGATCCCTTGGCATTCTTATTTTCTCTTTCATATTTATTTTCTTTTCTTGTATTCTAGAACAATAAATAAATAAATACATGCAAGAATGCATCTTTTCATGTAATACAGTCTCCAAAAATGTTTTGGGTTCCATATGCATTTGCCAAAACCTTTTTTCCTTATTTTTATTTTGGCAGCGCCTTGATTTCAATTGTAGAGAAAAAGCAAGATACAACATGTAATAAAAAGTCATATTAGAATCATTTAACTCACTTCCTGAATTGCTTTAACATGGTACTGGCTTGCTCCTGGATAACAAGGGGGCAGCCATTTGGGGGAGGAGGGGAGTTATCCATTTCCCAGCCATGCCTGTTACTAGGAAAAGTGAAATTGGTCCTGGTTGCATCTGCTGACAATGTACCAAGACTCCATTGCTTCACTGAGCTGTACCATGGGCTGCTTTGGAAGTGTATTTGGAGAATTGATTTTGTTGAAACTGTTGGGAGGACTTTCAATGGGGTTAGTTTTGGGCAGGAAGTACCCCTTCAATGAGACAGACTTCCCTGGCTTCCTATCACTTTCCGAGTCTGACTTGGACAGATGCAATTCAGAAACTTAACTCAGGGATCAAGGCTATGCTGGTTTAGTCAGCAAAAAAATGTGTCACTTGCCAGCATGCTGACACAGCTTCCCTGGGTGTACGGATGCTGGGCATCTTAGACGTCTTTTGCCCACAAGAGCTTGCTTTGTGCCCTAAAGGACTCACTCCTCACACATAAGAACTTGTGCAGAAAGTCTTCTTGGACTTCCAGTTGACTTGTTTCTTGTATTTGGACCAAACCACCCTATTAAGGAAATGGCACTCTATACAATCAGCAATAGATAAATCCCTACTGGGTCAGCAAAATTCCCTGCCAAAGGAAGCCAGCCATGCCCTCTCTTGACCCCTTTTTATTCCATCAAGTGTTTAATAGGTAGTGGATGCTGATTAGGCATTCTATTTTCTTTTTCATCTGTCCAAAAACATAACTGATTAGACAGTAGATTCTGGCTGTGTACAGGATGCCTCCTACCCTTCTTGTGGGAGATCATTCCTTTTGGACACGCAGCACAGTCATAGCAGCAAAATTGCTCCTTCTCCCTCTTTTTCCTGCTGTATCCTGGATAGCAGTTGTCGTTGCACACAGAAAGTGGCAGAACCTGCACAGAAGCATAGAGAAGGAGGAAAAGTATACCTTGCCTTGAGAATGGGTTCACACAACTTGAAAACATGTGGTGACCGGTGAGCAATTTTTGTTTCAAAGGGGTTTGTCATGAAGTTTGAATCCAGCGGCAGAAGACTCAAGCACTGTGACCAGCCAGTATGAAACACATGAGACTGATAATCCATTATACCTCATCATTGTGTTGAAACTGAGTCCCTGCCCATGCTAAAAACATGACTGATTGAATTATGACACTACAGATGCCCAACATATTTCTCCTGAATCAGGCTTGAAAGGAAACTTGAGTAGGTCCTATGTCTTCCTCACACATTTAATGAGACATAGAAGTCAAGCACTGTTGCCCAGGTTGGGCCAAGGAGGACAAATGAGGACCTTTCCTCATGGCATGCAAATAAAAAAAAAAACAAAGCTTTCCTTTCTGCAAGAAATCAGTTAATCAACTGGTAAGGGATGTTGTGAACTGTCAGCAGCTTTGAAAGTGGTTCCCATGTAGTGATGCCATGAAAGCAGGACATGGCAGCAGGTGTGCAAGGACTTATTGAAAATAGTAAGTGCAATGGCTCTCTAGTGCAACAATGTTGATGTACCAGTTCCTGGAGCCAAAACATTGCCTTCAGAATGGCACCCCCTCCCCTCCCTACCGTACCCTACCCCACCCCCACACACAAACTCTGTTCTCAATTAAATTTAAGGGTACAATCAAGGATGCAAGCTTATGGTCCTTTGAAATAACCTGAGAGAACACTGGGTTTCTTGATGTTCAAACACCAAGGAAAGCAACATTTTGGTTTCCAGAGATGCAGAAAAAGGGGGTTCCTAGCAGAGAAGGCTGAGGCTGAGGCTGTGCAGTAACAATCACTGCAGGCAATGCCCAAACCTCCTTCCCACTTCCTGAAATTCCCTAAATCTGGGAGAAAATGGCTGTTTTCTACCAAAAATACATGAAATAAGATACAGTAGTGGGTGAGCTTACTACCACCATGTCTCAAGTGTTGTACAAGATACCCTTAAACCTCCAAATTTGGAAGTTTTTGAGCATCTGCCATAGGGGAGATAGGACCACACTCTCCATTATCAAACCATATAACCATTTAGGTCATAGCACTTGGTGACCAAATCGCATGTAAATACCATATGACTCGAGAGTAAAATCCAAATTTTTAAGCATTGACAGCTGTGGCTCACCTGATTAAAGCTTGGATGCCACCTGAGTTGGCCATCAAAAATTGTCAACTCGTGGCCTGCAGCAGCCTGGGGATCCAGGCTTCCAACTTTGACTCTAGCCATGGAGCCATTGGGGAACATCAGCCAGTTGGTAACATCAAACTGCGCAAACAACTCTCCATTTTCATTAAAATGCACAGTGTCCCCTGCATCATTATTGAATGAGATGCTGCTTAGAAAATGATGGAGCTGGATTGGAAAAGATTATGAAGAAAGGGACAGCATGATGTTGAAAATACAGCAATGAGCTTCCCTTTGGTTTCTTTCAAAGAACAGCTCAGTCAATCTCCTCCTTGATAGCATTTGCGGTATTCATAATTCATTTTGGCATTTTGCACCAATGACCCAAATATGAGTGCTCAATTGTACATAATAATTTGAAATGCCATAATTGTATAATGGGTTTAATCAAAATTTAGACTTGTGTAAAGCCTTCGAAATCTCTGGGCCCCTGATTTTTGCATCACTAAATCTGGATCCATCCCAGTCAGATGGCACCTAATATCCAAATGTATTCCAAGAAGGAATCATTTTTTTGTAATTATGCTATTTATATACATGCATTGATGGACCACCCATAACTGCTTAGGCCTTCCTAGGTGGTTTGCAGGACAGTACAGTACAGAATTTATGCAGGATTACAATTTCTCTCATGATTTAAGTACTAATGTACTAACCTGCCATGGTTGCACATTTTGTAGAGACAGTCTCTCTCTTCCCACGCATCTTCTGTGTTTGGAGCTGGATTCATATACTGTATGCAAAGCATGTGCCACAGCATAGACAGCATTGTAGACATTATAGCTGTGTCCAGTCATGTTCATTTCAAACAAGATTCCTGGAAGAGTCTCCAGCTTCTCATCCCTTAAGCAGCTCTCTTTGCCCTCCTGAATCACTTTAGCCACATTTACTAAACAGTTGAATGCATGTTCCCAGAAGTCTTGGATGAAGCCATCTCCTTTAGCCCATGAAGGTCTAACTGTCTGAACAAACTTGTGGAATCCTAATGGCTGCTTTGAGTGAACACTGAATGATATGGAACCATGGAAAGTTTCTGTATCCCAAATCCTTTGAACAGGCAGTGATGCAAAATCCCAGTGAGAAGTAACAATCCACACTTTACCCGGTGGAGGCAATTCAAATAAGGGTGCTACAAACAGCAGCATTCTCAAAACTTGGAATGATGGTGGTTCTCCATAGACAAAGAAAACTCTGGCTTTGCTCTCAAAGGCAATTTCAAAGATTCTTTCTTTCATGCCCAAGGCTATCATCTCATCTATATAAGACCATTTTGGGATCCTTAGTATGAATTCATAGCAGATGCCATGCCGGAAAAGCATTGGTATCATGGTCTCTAGAAACTTGTTCCCTCTGTCATCGTCCACAGCTACAAGCCCAATCCACGTCCATCCAAAATGCTGAAGCAGTTGCACGGCTCCCATGTATTGTTGGGCTTCATTTGGAACCATCTGGTACAAAAAGGGCAGTTGCTTTTTTGCCCCTTCTGGTGGCAAAAATGATCCATAAGTGAGCTGAAATTAAATATTTTTGGATAGATTGGAGGAGAACCTTAAATACTAGAAAGGGAGAATATTAGGAGTTCCTTTTGGTGATCAGGTCAAACAACACCACATGCCATGCAGAAACCTCAAATTAAATATCCCCTATCAAGCAGTTGGATAGCCTATGCATTAAAGTTCACCAGTAGAAAAGCGTGTCTCTAATCTCCTTAACTTCCATTGCTTGACTATGTTTACTAATAGGATTTTTAAATGAATGTTAAGTTAAAATCTAGGCATTTTTTCTGCAGAGCTGAAATATTCATGTTCCATAAAAATAACTTCTATTTTTCATATTAGGGCAATTTTGAAATTTTGATTGATTTTCAATGGTTTAGTGATGAGTATAACAAACTCACATTTGTCCTTATGTCAAAATGATGTTCTCAAAAACCATGTCAACTTTTAAAATCATAATATCTAAAGGAGCCATTGTGCTTTCCACTCAGATAGTGATGGCAGTCTATTCTTCTTGATTTACTATTCTTACTGAAATTTCTACTTCATGCAGTTGTGGAAGACATGCATTTTAGTATCCTCTTCATCCAGATATTTTTGCAATCTTGCTTACTTATATTTTCCTCCATCTGTTTCTCATGCTGCTTTAAGTGAACCATATAGATCCTGTTCCCCCTAACAATATCTGATAAATTTTACTCACCATTCCTTATTCCTCATATTCTCTTGTGTTTCATTTTCTATAATCATGTCTTCAAATGCTGTGAAATCCTTGCAAATGCCATTTTTTTCTTTATCCATTCTTTAGTAAAGCATCCGAATTGAATCACACTATGCCAAGTTATATTCTGAGAAGCCAAACCTGGTCTCCTACTGCTTTAGGAAGCATCCAAGCCTTACTGTATTGTCAGAGGACTGCCCTTGTTAGTCAAACTATGTCTTTATACTGCAAGCAAACTCTTGCTTTTAGTGGGTGAGTCGACAGTGAGAAATAGGGACCATAATTGATGCCTAAGGGTTGAGTTCAATACTGCTAATGATGAAGTGGGATGACTGTAAACTGAACTTCCTAACTACAGTGAGACTGATGAGGTTGCTTGTAATGAAGGCAAATGTCAAAACATGGGGTTCTGGGGAAGTAGATGAACCTGGTTTTTCAGAGGTACCAAGAAAAATGTGCATCGTGTTAGTGCTGGGAACATATTTATTTTGAGAAGGAGTTTTGATCCTTCCTTTTACTTTCTCTGGCTTTTGGTGCTTGGAGATATATATCTATCTATATCCATATATCTATATCAAGCATTACATTGGTTTGTTTTTCTGTGTGTATGTTTGTTTGCTTTTCTTGGAGTATTATAAAAGGAAATAAATGGTTGCATTATGAAACTGAATGTACTTTTGTGATTTGTTCCACCTGTCCCACCATATGCATGATATTGTTTCGTTCTTTTCTCTAAATTCAGTCTCTCTCTTTCTCTTGAATTCTGTTTTGTTATTTGTAGACTGGTTCTCATTCTACCAAAGTGATCTTGAATTTTGGCACAGCTTTTTGGAATGTTAACCACCCTCCCTTGTATTGTTTCATCCACAAACTCTATGTATTTGTCTTCCATACTTCTATCTATATCAATGATAAAATAACATGAAAGTAAGGAGGACAATGAAGGGTTCAGTGGCAACCCAATAAATCCTCATTCCACTTTCAGGAGGAGTCAATTTCACACTAAGGTTTTCCAACAACTGGTGAATACACCTGACTATTTTGTCACTTTGTCTTCATCTCATCGGTTTGCTAAAAGATCCAGGAAATGATATACAGATACTCACTGAAATGAAGAGTCCATGTCACACCCAAGAATAGTTCAAGCCATGTGCATCCAGCTTACCTGTGCAGTCTTATGAGTTGCTGAAAGGATAGCTATATTGACAGATATTTCAGAGAGGCATCCTCCAACGAGAGCAATCACATTATTCTGGTTGTGACACTTGAAGTTGGGGACAAACCTGTGCTGTGTGGAAAGGAGGTTCAGGATGGCCTTGAAGGTCATTTTCGCTGTGTAGTAGCTGTTGAGGATGTGGAAGCACAGAGAGATGTTGGGTAAGATTCGTGGATCTTCATTGATCTCCTTCACAGCAAATGCCAAGGCCAGGACGTGTTGGTAGTTCTTGGGTACAGAACTGGAAGAAGAGTGATTGGCTGTTTAATTGAGAGAACAAAAGCAGCAAGTACTCTACCTCCTCCTCCTCAGCATCACCATCACATTTTTGTTTTCTAGATTGAGCAGTAGTTTAAAAAACATCAGATGGCACTGCAAAGGATTCTATCAAAAGTAAAACACTTCAAATGAGTATTTTGCCCCTGCAAAACTACATGCTCCCAATATTTTCAACATTGCTTGTATGTCATATAACAAGCATTTACTGTATTCAATGTTTTGCATACAAATGACAAAAACAAAACTCAGGAAAAAGCTGGTATGTATTTTCTGTTCAAAAGTAATCTCCAATTTCAGATCTAGACTCATCATTGACAATCTTTGTACAAAAGGAAAAAGCAGGAAGAAATATTCCATGAGATGAGAAAAGTTGACAATAGCATAGGATTCATATTTTCTGAGAACAGAGGCATATGAATACTACTGAAGTGCTTGTTCCTGCAGAATAAAGGATTTGAGAAAGTACTTCAAGTGCAAGAGAGAAAAGGGAGCCTTGCAAGGTTCTGTAAACTAATTTACAATTGGAGACATTATTCCAGAAATTTCAGAGCAGTGATTTGTGCCTGGTAGGCCATATGAAAGAAGAAATCCTGAAGACAGGGATTGTATGAGAAGGGACAATGAATGAGAGAGGATGAAGAGTGTTGTGGGAAAATCTAAATCTCTCAATATTTCAATTTGTGGTATAATTACTAAATCCCCAGAAGTGTATTTGCCAACCTAGACTGCATCTATAAATAAGTAAATTGTTCTGAATGGAGAAAGATGCATTTCCGTGATGAACTGAAAATATTAGGGAAAAGAGTTGAAATAATGCCTTACATTGGTTCACCAAGTCGTGTCTGTGCAGGTTGTTCCATGAAAGAAAGGATATTATGGAGAAAGATTACCTGAGAAACAATCCCACCTATGACAACATCACCTGGCTGATAGAATTTATGTGGAATAGGGTTGGGATCATCGGTTGTGGTGCAATTGATAGAATGTCTCTTGCACACAGCATGACCTAGAAAAAGCAGAGTGAGAAGCAGCATCCCCTTGAGCAACATGCTGAGAAAACATCTCCCACAGATGTCCATATTCATGCTTCCTCACATCTACAGCTTTTATATGCACTGATTTTCATTTTGGCTAGCTCCAAAAGTGAGCAGTGAATGTTTCCATTGCTCACTGATTTACTGCCTGGAGTGCTTATAAATCTGTGCCCCAGTTGAATGGTTTTTCAGCTCACTGTACCTCTTTGTCCAGCAACAATGTTATTCTAGGTCTAGTGTAGAATGATATATTCTAGGTCCTTCCAAATGCTGACATGTCTGTGAACTTGGGTAATGCACTGAGCCACAGAATGGAAAACAATAATTTCAACAATTTTATGGGAGGTTATCCATTCCCCCGTGTGTTGCTAGTTTTTGACGTTGCATTATATGTTAGAAAACTGCAAGGTATCATTTTCTAAATCCTTTTTTGAGGATATGTATATCTGAGGGTTAAAATATTGTAAGTGTCAGATAGGCTGGATTGAGAGTTTTAACTTCCCTCAAAGATCCCTGCAGTTCAAGTCATTTGCCAGTGAACCTAATTATACTTATATATGTCTTCAACAGACCTTTCTTAAATATTTGTAGCCTGTTGTTTTTGGTACTGTATTATGGTTTAAAAATACTTAAAACAAGAAATCTGCATTCTAGATATGACTGGTTGATAAGAGACAAAAGGCAGAATAACTTCTTGAGAAGAAAGAAAACTGTCACGAGTACTCTTATAACTTTTTGAGGTATGAAATATCTTTAATTTCCCTTGACTTCACTTAGTAGTGACCCTGTCACCAAAAATTTAATTCCAGTCTAATTAATTAACTTCCCATAGTGTCATGCCACAGATGTAAGGGTTCTTCATTGGACCATGTGGTCCTGAGGTTGAGGCACTGATCATCAAAAGAAAGAAAATAAAACATTACTTGTAAAAGAAGTATAATTGTTCCAAAATAGCACGTAACCTTTTCTTAGTAAATAAAACAATGTACGAGAATAACTTTTGGCTAATATATATCACTCTTTCCTTTCACAAACACTCTTCATAGATCATACTTTCTCTCCTGCGTTCTGGTTTCTATTAGCTTCTGTCTCTCACACTCTTTTCTCAACAATATAAGGTTCTGACTCTCCCTCCTCACTAAGACATCCTCCAAGTATTCTATTTCCTTCCTTAGAATACTTTCCACAGTACTCTGTAGAATCCTTATGAGAAGGCTGCCTCTTCAGACTTAGCAGACCTCTGACAGACCATGACTCTGTTACTGTCTGACAGATCCCCTTTGGCTATCGCTGCTAACAGACCATGACTTTCTCATACTTAACTGCTGTCTGACATACTTTTCTGCCTATTCTCTCGCCTCTCACACTACCAAGTTCTGCTCACACTCTCTCAGTCCTCCACCAATCACCTCACTCACTCATCCCTCTCTTTTACCCCCCCCACTCTTCAGAAACTTACTTACATTAAAGGGATCACAGTCCCATAACAGTGTAAATAATTACAAAAGCTGTTGGAAAAAAAATATATTTCCTTTTTTGGTCTGCTTCGTTTAGAAATATTGAAACATAGAAACAAAGTAAGTCAGAATGGGCCTCCGGGGCCATCTGGGCTGATACCAGGCTCCAGCCAGCTGTGCTCATGTAATCCCCAACATGTGGTTGTCCAATCCTTTCTTGAACACCCTCAATGATGGGTCCTTAACCACCTCCTTTGGAAGCACAGTACATCTCCTAGGGATCCAAACCACTGGGGATCCAAACCATCCTATCTACTTCCTGACATCCAAAGAGGAACACGGGTACTTCAGCTTTGCCCCACTGGAACACACCCTGCCTTCCCCTGAAGGGAAGAACAGTTCTCTGACCTCCTCCATGTGACATCCCCTCATGTACTGATAAGGCACTAAAAGATCTCCTCAGAGTCTTCTCCAGACTGAAATGTATCCCTCTCTACCCAACTTCCATTTTTGTGGACCTGTGGCAAACCATTTCTAACCTAGCTATGTCTCCTATAATGTGGAGCCAAGAAGTGGATGCCGTACTTCAGCTTGAGCACACCAGAGCTTTGTAGAGTGGTATCAAGACCTCCCTAGATCTCGAAGCCAAGCTTCTGACTATATATTCAAGTGTAGCATTTTCTCTTTGAGCTGCTGCATCATATGCTAGCTCATGTTCAGCCTGCTGTCAACAAGTACCACAAGATCCCTTTCACAAGTGCTGCTCTCCAGCCAATTATCCCACACCCTGCACCTGTGACACCTACTCCCGTGTCCCAAAAGCAAGACCTTGCACTTATCCACCTTGAATGTCATCCTGTTGTCCCCCACCCACTTCCACAGCCTCTCGAGATGCTTCTGGATCTGGATCACCTGCTCCACATTGGTATCCACTGCTCCCACTTTGGTTTCACTGCCCCCACTTTGGCATCATTGATACCACTTTGGAATCATCCACGAATTTAGACAGTAGACTGCCTATCCCTTCTTCCAGGCCATTAATAAAAAGGTTGAACAGAAAGGGTCCCAGAACTGAACCCCGGGGGACCACACTCATCACTGGCAGCCATCCTGATGATTCCTCACTGATAGTCATCCTCTGCTTGCGGTCCATCAGCCATGCCCTATTCCATCAGACAGTGCATTTATCTATCCCAAAGCTCAACAATTTCCTGATGAGGATATCATTCGGCGCTTTGTGAAAAACCTTGCGGAGATCCATGTAAACCATATCTACTTTGTCCCCTCCATCAAATTGCCTTGAGAACGTCATAGAATTTCACAAGGTTCACCAGGAATTCTTCCCTGTACTTCTCCCAAATTCCCACTATAGTTTTGAAAAAGGGGTTTTCTAACTTTTTTTTATAATGTTTTATCTTCCTGTTTAAGAAAAAGACTTAAAATGGATGCCTCAATTTGCTGTTGCCCTATCTCTGCCTATATTATCTTACTATGCTGCAATATGATATTTGGTATAAATCTTAATTGATTTGCTTCATAATATAATTTAATATCTGAGATACCCTCTTTTTGTGATTTATACCACTGTTTCTTACTAATCCTTGCTTTCTTATCTCCACTACAAAACTTATAGATCATATTTTGTGAATCCTCAAAGTCTTTCCCTAATATCCTAACATTTCAGAAAACATCCCAAACAGAAAAAGTAAGCTTAGGTAACATTTTCAGTTTACAAAATGCATTTCTAGGTTGCAATATCTTGAACAAGGTATAAGTTCTGAAGTCACATTTTGTTTATTTACATGTATTTATAGGCCACCTATAACTTCCAGGACCTTCCTAGGCAACTAAGGAATCATGTTTTCAATAAGCCACAAGTTGTAATGCTTTCATTTGTCTTTTATGTCTTCCTTGTGCAGTTGACCTTCACTGCCATGCAAACAAATAAATATATTTACTGAATTGCGTAATATCTAGCAGTCAAGTGACAAGAGAAAGGGAGGAATTTGATGTTCTGTTACACATTGGTCTGCTCTTTGTCAATTTTCATTCAATACCAAGATGTTAACAACATTACTTTTGTTTTGGTTAAGAATTATGAGAGCTAGATGACAAATCCCAAGATATCTGCTGAGAGAGCTTCAGCTATGGGAAAAAATAGAATAAAAATAATGATGGGTTGGAACATATGTAAGTCACCTTGAGATGACAATATATTTGAAGTAGGCTCAAATTTGATCAAAGTATTCAACCTAAGGTGTTCACCTGTACAAGGACACATGTATGACACTCCATCCAAATTTTCAGTTTGGTAAGCAGAGGCAGAGAAGCAGAATATGCAGAGAAGCATATTATTTCAGTTTTTCCTTCTGATTAGGTGCTCCCTGCTGTTCAGTGCAGGCCTCAGGAGAATTATGTAGCATTTTGGGACAAAGATGGAACCCAGCAGCCCAACACTGGATGACAAGATGGAGAATATCTCCACAGCCACCATGTATTTCCCTTTGGTGCTCAGGTAGGTAGGGACAAAGGACACCCATACACTGCAGAAGACCAGCAGGCTGAAGGTGATAAATTTTGCCTCATTGAAACTGTCAGGTAACTTCCTGGCTAAGAAAGCCACAATGAAACTGACAGTTGCCAAGGTGCTCAGATAGCCCAAGACACAATAAAACATGGGAGCAGACCCCTCATTGCATTCCAGAATGATTTTCCCATCCAATGAGTGCATGTCCACATCTGGGAAAGGAGGAGTCATGTTTACCCAGACTGTGCAAATGGCTGCTTGAACCAAGGAGCAAGAAAAGACAATTGAAGTGGCAAGTCCTTTCCCCATCCTTTTCCTCATCCTGGACCCTGGTGTGGTTGCCATGAAGGCCAGAAGCACAGTGATGGTTTTGGCCAGGATACTGGAAAGAGCAACAGAGAAGACAATGCCGAAAATGATTTGTCGCACAAGACAGGTCACCTTTGCAGGTTGCCCAATGAAGAGCAAGGGACAGAGGAAACAGAGAAGGAGGGAGATGAGGAGGATGTAGGTGATGCTCCGGTTGTTGGCTTTGACTATGGGGGTGTCCTTGTGCTTCAGAAAGAGTGCAAACACTAGAGCTGTGATGAAAGAGAAGAAAAGAGCCAAGCTTGTCAAAATGATCCCAAGGGATTCTCCATAGGAGAGGAAGCTGGGAACTCTGGGAATGCATTGGGCTTGTTCCTTGTTTGGATACTGGTTTTCTGGACATGTGATGCAGGTTTCCATGTCTGAAAGAAAGGAAAGTCTGATTACCAATTTAGATTTTGGCCAAGATTGACCAAAAGGAATCAAGAAATATGGCAGGAATGCATCTTTTCATGTAGTTCTCTCTCCCAAAATGTTTTGGCTTCGGTACATAGTTGAAAATGCTAACCTCCCTCCCCTTTTGAAACAGGGGACCTTTGATTCAAATCTCTTCTCTCATTATGAACTCAGGATGTTTCCCTTGGCCAAGGTCATTCATTCTTAGCTACAGGCCTCATTTGTTATGTTGAAATCAAAGCAGGATGAGTCCTTTCTGGCTATGGTGCATGTCATTAGAATAAAGCCCATGCAGCAATGTTAAAGGACATGCTTCAGCTCTGTAGGCATGTTTTTTGTCATTGTAGTATGGTAGTGTTTTCTTAATAAAATGTTCGGTGTTTCTCTTTGGAAAACTTTTCAATCCCTGGGCCCATATTTCTGGCACAAAATACTGCCATCCTGCTGAAGCCATAGAGCTCTGGACCTTGTCATACAGCATAAAGAAAACTCCTGCTAAATAAAAGTGTATATATTTGAGTGGTCCTGACTGCCTTGTCCTGAGCTGTTCTGTTGGTGACGGGATAGAAAAGTTTTTAATAAACAGACAGACAGACAGAAAAACAAACAAAATTTTCCAATAGAATGAGTATGGGAAACTCAATAGAATGTACATAGGAGCAAAGGCATCCGTTCTGGTCATGTCACCCAGCAACTCATATTCTTTACAGTGGTTCAGACCAAAGTCCATCATTGCACTTCCATAGAGGCCAATCATGAGTGGCCTTTGTACATGAGTTCAACCATCCCCTAATTATGCATTCTAGGAACAGGTATTGGGAAGCTCACCACCCCTGATGCTGGAGGGTATTTCCTGGAAGACTTATGCACAGTGCCCTGAGTTTAGTTCTGCAGAAAATACAGGCTACAGCATGTGATAAATATGTAATATTAAAATCATTTTGTTCATTTCACTGAATTGGTGGATAGCCTTGGCACCCATGTCAACAAAATTGCAGGACTGCATCTTTTCATGTAGATCTACATGTATGTCTTCAGTCTCCAAAAAGGGTTTTGGGTTCTTTACATATTTGCCAGTGTTTTGTTTTTGGCAGTGCCTTGAGTTCAAATATGGAGGAAAAGCAGGATACAACATACAATAAATCAGTCATATTGAAATCTTTGGCTCATTTTGCAAAATTGCTTTAGGATTATAGTGGCTTGCTCCTGAATGACAAGGTGGCAGCCCAGCCCAAGCAGGGTGATGCATTAGCCAGGACTGGCTGGTGTGTCAGCTGAGCCTGTTCATAGGGTCATGGAGGTCATGGTGGCATCTGCTGAGGTGCTTTGGAGGCACACTTGGAACATTCCTCTGCTTGAAGCTGTATGTAGCAGGATGTGCCCCACCTGTGAGAGAAGCTTCCCTGGCTTCCAACCAATTTCTGAGCCCAGCTAGGATTTCTGGAAGATGCTATCCAGATAATTAATTAATAAGATGAAATCCAGATAGAACTTAATGCCTTGTGGGGTGAGGCATCAGTTGGCTGCATGCCTTACTCAGTATGCCTGGTTGTAGGGGAGCTGGACTTAATAGACTTGTTTTGCCCACACATGCTCGGATGCTATTGAGGAATTGGCACTCCATGCACGCGGCAATGGAGAAATCAATACTTGGTTTGCTAGGGGAAGCCAGCCATGCCCACTCCTCACCACCAATTATTCTTACAAAAAGTAGACCTAAAAGGTAGTGGATGTTACTTAGGTATCCCATCTATCTATCTATCTATCTGTCCAAAAATAATGGACTGATGAAAAGTTTTTCTTAAATTCAGTTTTGAAGAGCATTTCTGTATACACTAAAGGGATACACATTTGCTTAATAAAATGCTGTGTGCAGGAGTAGTTTCATGTTCTGCTAAGGAGTACACATTCTCTCCCTCCCTGCTCGAATGAATATGCTACAACAGGTGGCTATCTGCATACATGACATTTCTTACCCTTCTTGTGGGAGATCATTCCTCTTGGACATGCAGTGCAGTCATAGCAGCAAAATGGCTCCCTCTCCCTCTTTTTACGGCTGTATCCTGGGTAGCAGTGGTCATTGCACACAGAAAGTGGCTGAACCTGTGTACAAGCATGGAGAAGAAGGAAAAGTGAACTTGTGTCCTGAAAATGGGTTCCCACAAGAAAACACAAGGTGGTTTGTGAGCCATTTTTGTTTGAAAAAGTCTTGCCGTTTTTTCTGAACCCAACAGCACAAATTGTTCACAAAGCTGAGGTCACTCCATGACCAGCTAGTATGAAACAAACATGGCAGACAACCCATGATTGTTTATCATGTTGAAGAATCACAATCACTGTTCATGCTACAAAAGTGGTGTGTTATACATAAAAAAGCAGAGACATCACCCTGCCAACAAAAGTGCGTATAGTCAAGGCTATGGTTTTCCCAGTTGCAATGTGTGGCTGTGAAAGCTGGACCATAAGGAAGGCTGAGCACTGAAGGATTGAGGCCTTTGAATTGTGGTGCTAGAGGAGACTCCTGCGAGTCTCTTGGACCGCAAGGTGATCAAACTGGTCAGTCCTAGAGGAGATCAACCCTGACTGCTCTTTAGAAGGCCAGATACTGAAGATGAAACTCAAATACTTTGGCCACCTAATGAGAAGGAAGGAGTCACTGGGGAAGAGCCTAATGCTGGGAACAATAGATGGCAAAAGAAGGGAACGGCAGAGGATGAGGTGGCTAGATGGAATCACTGAAGCAGTCAGTGTGAGCTTAAGTGGACTCCGGGGGATGGTGGAGGACAGGAAGGCCTGGAGGAATGTTGTCCATGGGGTTGCGATGGGTTGGACATGACTTCGCGACTAACAACAACGACATCATTGTTTGAATAATGACATTATAAATGCCCAAGATATGTCTCCAGACTCAGATTTGAAAAGGAATTTCAGTAGGTCTTAAGGGAGACATAGAACTCAAGCATTGTCTTCCAGGTTGGACTAAGGGAGACAAATGACCACCTTTTCTAGCTGATGAATGGTATGCAAAGACTTTTATTTTCTGTATGAAATCTGTTAGTGAGGATGTTGTGAACTGTCAGCAATTTTGAAAGTAGCTTCCATGCAGTTCTTTACAACAGGACTTTGAGAAAGGTGTTCAAGGTTGTAGTCAGCAGGTGTGTGATGGCTCTCCAGTTCAACAGAGTTGCCCTACCAGTTCTTGGAGCCAAGAGATTGGCTTTTGAACCCGTTGCCCCCCTCATGCCTGTTCACAATGATGTGTAAGGCTGCAGTCTTATGGTCTCTTGACAATGTTCAGGACACCAGCAGGTTTTTTGCTGTCCAAGTCCAAGGAGAGAACCATGCTGGTTGCCCGCTCAAGGGCCTGAGGAAAAAAAAAAAAATACAAGGAGAGAGAATGAAGGCTAAGACTCTGAAGTTGAACTGATTACAGGCAGTGCCCAAGTCTACTTCTCTCACACTCCTCGGCCCTATATGCAGAGGGTAGATAGTGGTCGTTATCAAGATAAAATAAGGGGAATGAAGCATGGCAGTGGCTGAGCTTGCTACCAACATGCCCCAAGACATGCACCAGATGCTCTTAAATCTCCACATTTGTGAAGTCCAGTGCATCTGCCATGGGGGTGGGAGAGTGGCACTCTCCATTTCAAAATGGTATCACTCTAATACATGCTGTTGTTCAGTGGCCAAACTGTTCTTAAAAGCCGTATGAATCAAGTGGAATGTCTAAATGTTTAAGCATTTTTATCTTTAGCTTACTTGATTAAAGATTTTATGCCACCTGATTTGGTCATCATTTATCTTTAACTGTTGTCCTGTAGGAGCATGGGGGTTCAGGCTTCCAACTTTGAATCTCACCATTGAGCCATTGGGGAACATCAGCCAGTTGATAACATCAAATTCTGCAACCAACTCTCCATTTTCATCAAAATGCAAGGTGTCTCCAACATTGTTATTGAATGAGATGCTGCTTAGGAAGTGATGGAGCTGCATTGGAAAAGATTATGAAGAAAGGGACATCATGATGTTCAAATTGTGGCAATGAGCTTCCCTTTGGCTTCTTTCAAACAACATTTCAGTCATTCTGTTCAATTGCTCTGTCACAATTTTATGCAGGATTGCAATTTTTTGATGGTGTAAGTGCTATTGGTTTGCAAATGTGTACTGAGTTTCAACTACCTGCCATGGTTGCACATTTGGTAGAGCCAGTATCTCTCTTTTTACCCAATTTTTGTGTTTGGAGCTGGATTCATGTACAGCATGTGCCACAGCATAGACAGCATTGTAGATGTTATAACTGTGTCCAGTCATGTTCATTTCAAACAAAATTCCAGGAAGAGTCTCCAGCTTTTCATCCCCTAAGCAGGTCTCTTTGTCCTCATGCATCGTATCAGTCATTTTTAGTAAACAATTGAATGCATGCTCCCAGAAGTCCTGAATGAAACCATCTCCTTTAGCCCATGAAGGTCTAACTGTTTGCACAAACTTATGGAATCCTAATGACTGGTTTGAATGAGCACTGAGTGAAATGGAACCATGGAAAATTTGTATATCCCAAGTCCTTTGAAGAGGCAGTGATGCAAAATCCCAGTGAGAAGTAACAATCCACACTTTACCCAGTGGTGGCAATTCGAATAAAGGTGCTACAAACAGCAGCATTCTCAATACTTGGAATGATGGAGGCTCTCCATATACAAAGAAAACATCGGCTTTGCTCTCAAAAGCAATTTCAAAGTGTCCCCGGTCCTGCACTGTCAAGCCAATCATCTCCTCTATATATGACAATTTTGGGATCCTTAATATGAATTCATAGCAGATTCCATGCTGGGAAAGCATTGGTACCATGGTCTGTAGAAATGTGTTCCCTCTGTCATCTTCCACAGCTACAAGCCCAATCCATGTCCATCCAAAATGCTGAAGCAGTCTCACGAACCCCTTGTATTGTTGGGCTTCATTTGGAACCATCTGGAACAAAAAGGGTATTTGTTTTTTGGTCCCTTGTGGTGGCAAGAATGATCCATAGGTGAGCTGTAAGTAAATATGTTTGGATAGATTAGAGGAGAATCTTAAATCAGAGAAAGAGAGAGAGTGGTGAGGTTCCTCTTGGTCTCGTGGTCAAAGAGAACCACACACCATGCAGAAAACTCAAAAGTAAATGTTTCCTATCAAGCTGCTGTACTGCCTTGCATAAAAGGTCACCAGTAGAGAAAACCTTCCCACAATGTCCTTAAGTTCCATTGCTTGACTATTTTTAATATTAAGATTTTTTCCCCTGAATGTTAAGCTAAAATCAGGCAATATCTTCTGTGGAACAGAGGAAAAGTTTTTGCCCTCGTTCATGTGATGGCAATCCAGGTTTTTGAAAAGCTGTATGATCTCCAATTTTAATCTCATCTTCTTCAGGCTACTCTTGAACGAGTTCTTTAAAATGTCATGATGAGACTTGCTGTTCTACACCCTGCTATCTACCTTCCCCTCTTCTGAACCTCCTCCTATTTGAATACAATCTTAAACAGCAGAAATTAGCTTGGCATTGTCTTTATTCTCTTTTCAGCACCAGGCAAGGACATATCTTTTTAGAACAATTTTAATCCTTAGCCCCTGAATACCGTGGCCCTTTTTATACAGTTATTAAGGATGTTTTAATTTGTTAGTTTTTATGTGTTTTAGTATGTTTTAATATGTGAAATATATTATAAGCCACCTAGGAAGACCTTGGCTTCTATAGGCGACCCATAAATACGTGTATAACTCATTCACTAAATAAATAAATAAATAAGCATTAGTGGTGTCTCAGTTAAGGTCAGTAGGTACATTGGAATTCTTAAGTCTTCCATAGTGAGATGCATGAGACATTCAAGTCTTAGGAAATTCATATTTGTTCCATATTTCAGAAATATTCATATTCCATAAGGATGACTTCATTGTGAAAACCCTAAAAATATCATGAAAATTGTAATATTCTGATGGATTTTCAGTGTTTATTAGCACGTGTAACAACTAAAAACCTCACATTTTTCCTGGGGTTGAAAGGAATTTTCTCAAACACAATGCCACCCTTTAAAGTCATGACTTCTGAAAAGACCACTGTGCTCTCTGCTTGGACAGTGCTGATGTTTTATTCCTTGTTTACTGGAATCCTAATCTTACTCAAAGCTCTACTTTATTCAGTTTTTGAAGTAAGCATTCTATTTTAATGCCTGTCAGAGAATTAACAATGAGCCTGTACCGGTAGATATCCCCACTCTGTGTCCCCATCACTAGTGATTTTCAATGTTGAGGGGATAAATTCCAATGTAAGTGTTATGCACTACAATCAATGATGACATCATGCAATTTCGCAATTGTACTTACTTAAGTTTACCTGCATGGACCCAGATTTTCCCTGTCTCTTTCAGATCCAGATCGAGATGGGGAGGATGGAAGGTGCATCAGCAAATAGACAATCTGACCTTGTCCTCTACTGCTTTATGAAGCATCCAAAACTTACTGCATTGTCAGAGTACTGCCCCGGTGAGTTAATTTATGCCTTTATACTGTGAGCTACCTCTAGCTTTTAGTGGGTGAGTTGACATTGTGAAAGTGAGGTCCTCTTCGGTGAAGCAAGGCTGGGAGCAGTACTACTACTGATCATGCAGGGCATCTGTAAACTGTATTTTCTAACTACATTGATGATATTGCTAGTAAGAAAGGCAAATGACGAAACATGGGCTTTTGTGGGTAGCAGGCGAGCCTGGTTTTTTTGGAGTGCATCTTGTTAGTGTTGGGATCATATACATTTTGAGAAGGACTTGTAATCCTTCCTTTTACTTTCTCTATTTTTTTTTTTTTTTGGTGCTTGACTGTATATACGTAACTTTTTTTTTTTTTAGCCATAGCATTCTCTTTGTTTATTTGTTTGCTTTTCTAGAAGAATTAGAACAACTAATGAAAGAGCAGCATGGAGGAAATGATTGTACTTTGATGATCCTTTTCACATCTACTACCATATGCAGGATTCTGGTTTGTTCTTCTCTCTAAATTTAGGAGTTGCATTTCTCTCTGTTGAATTCTGGTGAGATACTTGCTGACCAATTTCCTTTCTACCAAAGTCATCTGGAATTTCAATTAGGGTTTCTTGAAATGTTTACCACCCATCTTTGTTTTGTGTCATGAACAAGTTTGATATTGATTCCTTCCATTCATAAATCTATGTCACTGATACAGTAGCATGAAACTGAGGGGAACAATTAAGAGTCCAGTGGCAGCCCACTAAAACATTATTGAACTGTGATGTGGGCTCAATTACAGCCTTAGTTTTTCTAACAAGTGGTAAATATACCTGGCTGCCTTGCAGCTTTCACTTCATCTAATCAATGTTCTAATTGATCATGGAACTCATAGTCAAATGCTTGGCTGAAACTCTGTGCCATGCCAATGAAAACTCCAGGCATACATAAAACCAGCTTACCTGTGGGGTCTTATGAGTTGCTGTAAAGATAGCTATATTGGCAGAGATTTCAGAAAGGCATCCTCCAATAAGAGCAATCACATTATTCTGGTTGTGACACTTGAAATTGGGAACAAACATATGCTGTGTGGAAAGGAGGTTCAGGATGGCCTTAAACGTCATCCTGGGGGTGTAGTAGCTATTGAAGATGTGGAAGCCCAGGGAGATATTGGGTAAGATTCGTGAATCCTCATTGATCTCCTTCACAGCAAATGCCAAGGCCAGGACGTGTTGGTAGTTCTTGGGCACAGAACTGGAAGAAGAGTGATTGGCTGTTGAAATGAGAGAACAAAAGCAGCATGTACTCTACACCATCCTCTACCTCCACATCATCATCATCATCACCACCACCAACAGCACATATTTGCTTACATGATTGAGCTATAGCTTAAAATCATCAGATGGCACTGCAAAGGACAATGGCCAAGTGAAGGAAAAGGAAGTAAAAACTTGAAAATGGTCATTTTTCACATGAGAATCTAACTGCTCAGAATATTTTGGCATCTGTCCAGTGCTTAGGATAGTGCTTCGTGCACCTATCAGAGTGTAATTATTTGCATACATAAGACGATATGCAAAACAACAAAACCCAGTAAATGGCCCCAGTGTATTTCCATTTCAAAAGTAATCTCCACTTAGACTCATCATGCAGATTCTTTGTAATAATGAAAATAAATGCAATGGCCAGATATCAGTTCCCAAAGGTAGTAGCAGACCACTCCGATTACTTGAGAACATTGTAAGCTTCCAAAGGTCATCTACATTTGGGGACAATATCACTGAAATTCCAAAAGCAGTGAATAGTGCCAAGTACTCTAGAAATATTTCTAGAGTAGAGCCATGTGAAATAAGAAATCCAGGTTTCTATGAGAAGGGACAAGGAACAAGAAAGAATGAAGAGTGAGGTAGGAAAATCTAAATATCTCAATATTTCTTCATGTCGTATACTAACTAAATTCCCAGAAGTGTTTTTGCCAATTGAATGTACATTAGTAAGTAACTAGATCATGATGCATTTCCATAAGAAACTGCAAATATTAGGGAAAGAAGAGAAGAACGAATTATTTACATCGGTTCAGCAAGTCGTGTCTGTGCAGGCTGTTCCATAAAAGAAAGAATATTATGGAAGAAGAAGAGCTGAGAAACAATCCCACCAATGACAACATCACCCGGCTGGTAGAATTTATGCGGAATAGGGAGAGGATCATCGGTTGTGGTGCAATTGATAGAATGCCTCTTGCATACAGCATGACCTAGAAGAAGCAGTGAGAGAAGCAGCATCACCTTGAGCAACATGCTGAGAAAATCTCTCCCCCGAAAGACCATGATCATGCTCCCTCCTATCAACAACTTTTTATGTGTGCTGATTATCAGTTTGTCTGCCTCTTCCATACAGTAGTGAATGCTGGCATTGCTAACTGACTGACTGTCTGATGTGCTTGAAAATCTGTGCACAGGCACAATGCTTTTGCGCCTAATTATACCTCTTTGTGCATCAGTGTAGAATGATATATTCTAGCTCTTTCCAGATGCTCACTCATCCGTGATCTGGGCAATGCATTAAGCCACAAAATGAAAAACAGTAATTTACGCAACGTGATAAGAGGTTCTCACTTCCCCAGTGTGTTGCTAGCCCTGATGTTCCATTTTTCTAAATGCCATGTTGAATATATTCTTATTCGAGGGTTATAATATAGTAAGGGATATATAAGCTGGGTTGAGAAGTTAATTTGCCCCAAAGCCCCCAGTGCTTCAAGCCATTTGGCAATTAACCTTGCATTAATTCCATAAGAGCTTTTTCAAATAGTTTTTGTCCCATTCATTCACTTATTCATTGGTTATAACTGAATTATGGTTTAAGAATTCTTATACCAAGACAACTGCATCCCAGATATGACTGGTGGATAAGAGACAAAAGGCAGAACATCTTCCTGAGGAGACAGAAGAAACCAGCCGTTAGTACACTCATGGAACTTTTTGAATATGAAACATGTTAAACTTTCTTTAATCTAACTTTCCTTCTCCTAGTAGGTAACCTACAAGGCATTTTATACCAGTCTAATTTATTAAGCTCCCTCAGTCTTGTGTCCAAGCTCTATGGCTCCTTTGTTGGACCATGTGGTCCTGAGGATGAGATGCTGATAATCAAGCAGCCTATGCCTCTGAATTAAATTAACTGTAATTATTTCAAAATGTAGTGGAATTCTATCTTATTATATAATGTATGAGGATAATATTTGGTGGAAATACATCTCTCTTTCCCTTCACAAACACAATGCAGTTCCCCCATTTTTTCCAGCACACAGGTTTCTGTCAACTTCTCTCTCACACACCCTTGAAATATTTCACAACATTAGGTCCTGCCTCTCCATACTCACTCACATGTTGCTTAGTATTCTATTTCCTTCCTTAGAATTTTAAATAGTTTTCACAGCACTCTGTTGGATGCTCATGAGAAGGCTTCCTCTTCAGCCATTGTAGACCTCTGTCAGACAACAACTCTGTTCCTTTTTGCCAGATTCCTTTTGCCTGTAGCTGACCCTGTCTTTCTTGTACTTAACTGCTGACTGAAAAACTTTTCTGCCTTCTCCCTCTCCTTCAAGCTCCACCCACAACCCTCAGTCACCCACCATTCACCACAATCCCTCTTTCTCCTATTTTACCCCCTTTGCTCTTCCAAAATTTTCCGACATGCAAGGGAACATGGTCCCATAACACTTTCAGTCATTACAAAACCTGATGTAAAAAGGCAGAGAGAAAGTAGTGTTGGTTTGGTTTAGTTCAGCTTTGAAAACCACTCGTCCCACTTCTATGCCAATGGAATTTTCTAAATGGGTTGAATTATATAGGCAACTGCTGTCTGGTTCATACTGATTTAATTTAGCTTCTTTTAATACTCACACTGATTTTTATTAATATACCTTATATGAATGAACATAAGCTCAGGCTGAGATCATTTTCAGAAGTCCATCTCAGAGAGCTACCCCTAATGGAAATTAAGAGTGTGGCTACTAAGGGAAGTGACCTCAGAGATGTGTCTCTTCAGCAATGGAATCAATTCTCCATGAAGGTGTGCCTGGTGCCACTTTTTACTCATTTTGGTGCCAGGTAGAACATTTTTATTCACCCCATTTTGAATTTGAGTATGGCTGCTGTGGACTACTGTTGCTATTTGATTGTTGCTAATCTTTATGTATTGTTTATGTTTGATGTGAATGTTCTGATGTCTTGATGTTGTGTTTCATTCTATATTTGCTCTGGTGAACCACCAAGAGAGCTGTTCTGGCCAATGGGCAGTAGATAAATTAAATCAAATAAATGAATGGATAAATTCTGTACATTTGGATATTCAAGCACAGCTTAAATGAAGGCAAGGGACTGAAACACATCAAAGAAAACTGCATTACATTTTCTCTTGCTTGAATCCACTTCTTGCAGTGATTGCAAGATTTTGGATGACATTTGGGGTCAAACCACTGTGTTAGTCTTGAATGCTAATTCCCTAAGAGAAACTTCCAACACCCTCCACCCTCAACGGGTGTAGGCCTCAAAACCGAGTGGCTGCTGGGAATTGAACACATACAGTGAAGCAGTGTCAATAATCTTAAAACCTCCAGACTGTGCCATGTATTTTATCTAAATCTCTTTTTTGGGGGGGGTAGATAGAGCACTATGTTATAGTTTGGAACTCAGCTACAATTGGATGCACAGCAAGCTGTTGCCTGACCCTCTTCCCCCCTTCTTAACACTCCCTGTTCCCTCCTCTGTGGCTCATTTCTGAACACGCAGATGCTCTTGGCATGGATTTTTCCATGTTGGTTGTGGTGTGGGTAGGGTGGGGCTCCCTTTTCAAAGTGCCAGCTCCGAGGTTGCAGGACCTAAGAACTGGTGATATGAATAGTTTCACTGACACTCGAACAATGCAAAAAGGCTATAGGATTGCATTGAATTGCTTCCAAGGCCTTGCATGCTGAGATGGAAATAATTCCTACAAGTCAGCATAGCTATCTGGTTGGCTTTCCAGGACTTTTTGAATTAGTTCTGGTGTAAACAAGTACAGGATTGTCTCTTGAATTTATTCATTTCTTGAGTTTTATTTTTATCGGTGAGGGTGTTCAAGGAAAGAATGGAAAGCCACATGTTGGGTATTGCATGAGCAGAGCCAGCTGGAGTTGGGGGTCAGACTAGATTGCCTGGGAGACCCTTTCTGACTTGCTTTGTTTCTATGCTTCTAATTTTCTATTTCATTTCTAAAGTCCCCCACAGACAAAACTCTCTGTGAATGAAAGAAGACATGATTCTCCTGGAAAACTATAAAAAGAAGCCCCTCTGAGGGCACCATTACTCACAAAGACCAGTTCTCTGGGTCCATGTGAAAGGATTGTTTCTGCATTGCCTCCATACTTTGGAAGTTGCTCCCTCAAGAATCACATTTGCCCCCCTCCCCTCTACTGGCCTTCGGAAGATGTGTACCAATGCTTAGTTTTAGCAATGTGCAATTTTGGGTCATTCAAATTTTGATCATGTGACCCTTGGGTATCCTGACACTTTCTCCTCCTCTCTGCCCATTAACATGTCCCACTTCTCCTCTGTCAAATGTATTTAAATGGGAAAAAAACCAGGGTTCTGTCAAACATAGTTTGCTGTCTAGGCAAGAATTGCCTTTCAGATAATAATAGAAATAATGGCTTGTTTTCTAGATATCTTGTATGTTTTTCTCTTTCCTAGATTGCCAGCTTTCTGAGTAGTTTCATTTTGGGGCTGGTTTTGCTGGGCAGCTGTGTTTCAGGACCACATAGAATAAGACATCAGTTTTGGAATCACAATCAATCATGTTTTTATGTCAGAATGTTTTCTTCAACTGCATAGCATTCAGCTTTCAAAACATAAAAATGGAGGGTGTAGGTTGCCCATTACACATTGGCATGCACTTTGTAAATTCTCATTCATTATCCTGATGTCAACCGCATGACATTTTCAATTGGTTAGGTAGAATGGGAGCCAGATTTCCAGTAAGTTAAGCCTCAGGATAAGGACAGGAACATTTCTTTTAGTTTTTCCTTCTGATTAGCTGCTCCCAGCTGTTCAGGGCAGGCCTCAGGATAATGATGTAGCATTTAGGGCCAAAGATGCAACCCAGCAGCCCAGCACTGAATGACAAGATGGAGAAGATCTCCACAGCCACCACGTATTTCCATTTGGTGCTCAGGTAGGATGGAACAAAGGTGAACCACACACTGCAGAAGTTCACCATGCTGAAAGTGATGAATTTGGCCTCATTGAAACTATCTGGTAACTTCCTGGCTAAGAAAGTCACGATGAAGCTGACGATTGCCTGGGAGCTCAGACAGCTCAAGACACAATAAAACATGGGAGCAGAGCCCTCATTGCATTCCAGAATGATTTTTTCACCCAGTGAATGCATGTCCACATCTGGAAATGGAGGGGTCGTACTCACCCAGATTGTACAAATGACAGCTTGAACCAAGGAGCTAGAAAAGGCAATTGAAGTGGCAAGTCCTTTCCCCATCCTGGACCCTGGTGTGGTCACCATGAAGGCCAGAAGCACAGTGAAGGTTTTGACCGGGATGCTGGAAAGGGCCACAGAGAAGACAATGCCAAATACCACTTGCCACAGAAAGCAGGTCATTTTTTCAGGTGTCCCAATGAAAAGCAAGGGGCAGAGGAAGCAGAGAAGAAGGGAGATGAGGAACATGTAGGTGATGCTCCGGTTGTTTTCTTTGACTATGGGGATGTCCTTATGCTTCAGAAAGAGTCCAAACACTAATCCTGTGATGATGAAGAAGAAAAGAGCCAAGCTAGTCAAAATGTTCCCTAGGGTTTCTCCATAACAGAGGAAGGTGAGAGTTCTGGGAATGCATTGAGCTTGTCCCTTTGTGGGATACTGTTGTTCTGGACATTTGATGCAAGTTGCCATGTCTGAAAGAAAAAAATGGCTGATTACCTTTTTAGTTTTGATCTCCCATCTTCAAAAACGAGTCAACAAACATCCCTCCTCTTTCCTACACTAAAGAGATTGAGAAAGAAATCGTCGTGATTCCTTGTTATATTTTCCTGAAACTAAAGGTTTCTGGGAAGTGCAGTACTGGATCATCAGGATCATGATGCAATTGCAAAATAAATTGTGAACTATTAGCCCCAGCTGTGGATTTTTTTTTAAAAAAAGGTCTTGGAATTAATGTTGAGATTTTGAAGGAAAGGGGGAAAACCATTGGAAGAACAGGAGTGAAGCACCAAAGTAAAAGGTTCTGGCTTGCTGACAAACTGACAAAAATTTTATCAAAAATATTGGAAAAGTTTTAGAGAATTTCTCCTTTTCAAACATTATTGTTTATTGGAATGGTAAAAGCCAATTATTAGATTTAAAATTATTCAAGATGAAAATGAGAGAGGAGGCCCCACATAACCCAAAGCCAAGATTACATAGTTGCTTTGGTTTGGATTTCAGGCTAAATGCTACTGATAGGTTTGTGAAGCTAGAAACAGCAGATCTTAAAGAAGGAATACACAGTTATTTGAGGGTGAAAGAGTCAGTCAAAATGGCCTTGACATTAATATGTCCTAAGAGGTGACTTTAAAAAAAGAGTTGGCAAGCAATTATTTCAAATTGATACAAAAGCCAACAAGTTAAACACATGGATGAATATTAGGACCCAGAACCTTGGAGAGGAAAGTTTTGCAACAGTAGGAATGCTTAGGAATGAATGGCATTAAATTTACAGCCAGTCAAGCATTAAGAGAAAATTGACATAACAGGGTTTTCAGTGGCACATTACTCCAACCAATATAGAAAAATAGACAAGAAGCATACTGGAAAATGTTGCAAATGGAAGAAAGTAGATTGGAATTTGTACTGTATATGGTGGATTTGTGATAAAATTAAAAGATTCTGGAAGTTGATATATGTGGAAATACCAAAGACTTTTAAAATTACCCCAGGAAAAGTAGAATGCTGAGAATATACTCCTGAATTTCATGCTAGAGACTTTTTCAATGAATATGTCAGTTGTTTAAGATCATGACAACTGGATTACAAGTGCTCATAATGGAGAAGAACAGCAGGTTCCACAATTGAATATTGTGGGTGGGGGTGGGGGGAAGTTTGCTGTGTAAATTAACTAATTTTGTGAAGAGAATGATCAGAAAATTTTATGATAAACTGAAATTTTATCATATGCTGTTCAATTAAAACAGATCAAAATGGAGCTTGTAGAAACGTACAAGTAACTGATGTTTTATGCTTCACTACAAATCTTAGGCCTTCATCATTGACTCAAAGCGATTGGAAAATATATTGGTTCACAGAACTGTAATTTTCTTTTTCACCAGTATCAATGCTAATTTATTATTCATTTATTTATTAAGAGCTTTAGCATGGATTATCCTGTCCCCTACAAATGACTTGGGATGGCTTACAACACATGAGTGGAATAAAACAAACCCCACAGCATCTGACCATTAATATGATAAAATCCCAGTTAAAATCATTTAAACATTAAAAGAGCAGGAAAATATAAAGGGTTTTGCCTGACGCCAAAAAGAATAAACTTTGGAACCAGGTGAACCTCTCTGGGGAGCATATTTCATAGCCAGGGTGCGACCACAGAGAAGGCCCGCATCTGGGTATTCTCCCTCCTAATCTCTTTCAAGGAGGGATCCCAGAGAAGGACCTCTGCCTCAGATCTCAAGGGGCAGGAAGGCACAAAGAGAAGAAGGTGCTCTTCAGGTATCCCAGACCCAAGTTGTTTAGGGCTTTTTAGGTTCTAACCAGCACTAAATTGGGGCTGGACATCAATTGGTAGCCAGTGTAACCAGTAGAGGACCGGCATTATATGTGACAACTGGCCAGTACCCATTAACATCTTGCCAGCTCTGTTCTGAACCAATTGAAGTTTCCAGATCATCTTCAAGTCAAAGCACGTTACAGTAATCCAATCAGAAAGTTACCAGAGCATGAGTCACTGTTGCAAGGCAATGCTCATCCAGGTAAGGAAGCAGTTGACTCCAGGGACATTTCTGGGTGAAGGAGCACTCCCAAACCATGAACCCTATGCTTTAGGAAAAGTGGAACCCTATCAAAGACAGGGCTAAAATCGATTGCACGAACTGCTTTTTATCTGGATTAAACCTCAATTTATTGGGGCTCATCCAGCCCATTACCTCAGCTAGGCCTTGGTTAAGGACAGTCACCACCTCACCTGGACTAGATGTAAAAGAGGGGTAGAGTTGGGTGTCATTGGCATACATAATTGACAGAAAGATAGACATTTTTGGACCAAACCACCCTATTGACAAAATGACCCCAAATGCACTCAAGAAGAGAAAAAGCAACACCTGGTCAGGCACTGGATCTCCCTGCCAGAGAAAGCCAGCCTTGCTCTTTCTTGACACATTTTTATTA
>NW_025335844.1:56678-68976 GCF_004798865.1 Varanus komodoensis | reverse complement strand
GTTCAGCCTCCTCTCTACCTGAGACGGCCCCTCAGCTGGCCAGCATGTTCCTCGCCAGAGCCCTCCGCCACTCCACCCTCAGCGCAGCCAGGTGTCATCCCAACTGGGCCCTGTGGGTGAGGCCAGCGTGCCGTACGGTGGTGTTACTGAAGGCTGTGCTGTGTGTCTTTTGTGTTCCTTCTTTCTGGCTGGCCAGAACCTTTCGTTTCTTCTGTGGTCACTCACCTGAAAGCTCCTCCCAGGCCACGTCGAGTGGCTCCAGCAGGCCACCGTGATCCACGTGGCACCGATACTGCCTCCTGTCCTTGCGGTCAATCGTGACGCCACTCAAGGTGTAGTAGGTCCCATCCGAGTTGGGGGCCACAGTCCCACGGAAGGTGTCCTTTATCCAGGCTTTTCCATCTTTTGTCCAGACAACAGCAATTTCCTTGGGATAGAAGCCATGAGCCCGGCAGAGCAGCGTTTCTGTGTCTTCATAGCCTCGCTTAAGCGTCACCTTCACTGTTGGAGGCTCTGTGAAAACAGTGACAGCTTTTTTAACCAGGGGTGTCTCCACGGACAGGCAGGGTGGATTCTTCATGATCACAGCAGGAATAGGGCCATCCTGTCCCGGCTCCTATTCCAGGGGACCACAATCCCAGTCCCAGGGCCTAGTTTAGCCCTCTGGGGCTCTGCAAAGAGCCTTATCCACTTCCAAACAGATCCTTCAGTGGTTTTCTGGTTGTTGTGCATTTCCTGTACCTTCTGAAAGGCCTCTTCTGGGCATCACTGAGTGACAGGAACAACTTTAAGCTAAAGTTTGCCCGTCTTTTTAGTACTTTGATTCTCCCCTTTTGCATTTGGCCTGCCCCCTTTGGCTTGCAGTGTCACCTACTTCTCAGAGCTTCTCTGAAAGTTGGCACGCAAGGTATCTCACACACATATACAGCAGAAATCGTGGACAGGAACAAACAGGACAGAATTCACTCTCCCCATGGTCCATACGGTACCAAGACCAAGAGAAATATTTTGCCTTCAGTCCACTGAAAATCATTATTCACCCCAAAGGAGCCACACTGCAATTCACACACTCCACTTTCTGAAAATGACCTTCCTATGTTGCCTCCTGCACCCACATTTTATATTTCGTTCATCTACATTAAGCATATAGACATGAAAGAGAAACACAGCTGATGTTTCCAGCTGCTTCAGCTGGCTGCTCTAAGAAAACACCTACACAGGCAGGCTGGCCAGTTTCAATTTTTTTTTAAATTAAAATTTTAATTTTTAAATTCAGCAGTGCATTTCATGGAGAGAACAAGAAACTGAGGAAGGAGCAACTTGCTATGAAGTGCACATGCTCCAGTCATGTGCTCCATGGTGGCTCAGCAAAAGTCCGCATCAAGTGACTGCTTGAATCATGCACTCCTGCCTCCTTTCTCGCCAGGATCTGTTAACGAGCTGGCTGAGCAAATTGGACCATTTCAGATGCCATAATGCAGCAGGGAGGAGGATGTGGACAAGACCACTTTGCATTGCAAGCCGGGGGGGGGGGGGGGCATGGGCTCCCTACACTACTTCAGATCACATGGAGTAGACACATGGACTGGACCACTTCAAATTCCAAGGGGAATATGTGGGATGGACCACTTCAGGTAATTGGATGTGTATGACGGAGGCAGAAGAACATTTTTGAAAGTTCCTCCATGATTCAAAAAAGGAGAGAAGGAAAACATGCATGTTTTCCTATTGCTATGAAGCTATTTTTCCTTCTTGGGAAGGAAGCATTTTCTTTTATATATTTTAAGGTTTGTACCATTGTGTTATGGGTTTGCGATTTTTGCAAACTACCTAGGTTGTAAAAGAGAGAGGTATAAAGGAGTATAGAAATGCTTAAATACCTAACTAAAATTTTGACACCCTTCACTCAGGGGATGTGCAATAATGGAAAATCATTTGGGCTCATCAGGTTTTCTGCTCACGTCCAATCTGAGGACAAGGAATAGTCAGAGTGTGGGCATTAGTTTTTGTTTTCAAGCTTCCATCTGTGTTTGGAACTTCCAAACTGTACTTTGCATACTTGTTTCCAAAGTACACAAAGAGAAGTTTTGCAAGCCCGAATCAGGAAAGCATGTGACTTTGATGCAACAAGTGTAATTTGCACAACAGGGTGAAGCCGTGTGTTTTCCAGGTGCTGTTTTGCATAGAACAACCATTTTTGTACACAGCGGCACCCAGAAACTCATGGTTTGGCTAGATTTGCACAAGCAGCACTAAGTCACATGTCTCATGGCTACCTTTTCCCACAGTATCCAATAAGTTAGTCATTGAGCACTATGTACATAAAATAATATTATTAATGCCATGTGCATTCCTGATTCTGCTCTGCAAATATTCTATGGGCAGTTTCAAAAAAAATGCAAGCCGGTTTGGTCCATCTTACAAACTGTAAACTGGCTTGACTGACCCTGAAACAAGTCAGCGCCAGTGTGTAAGTGGCAGACTGGAATCTGGGGGGGCCAAACCAAGAGGATCTGATGGGATATCCACCCCCAGAATTGATTTCCTGTCCCACCAGCTCTAGTCTGATCTGATCCAGTCCACATTCCCCCTAAGGATGCGACATAATGCAATGACTTGTCCCCATCTAGTGCTGTCCAGATGTATTGGAATCCAAGTCGCATAATCATCAAACGACTCCAATCATCCCCAGTGAAGGACTACTGCAGGAGGGGAGACGTCACACAAATCCGCCTCTGAGATATTTTCCTCTCCCATCACCTGTCCTCCGCAGCGTCTCCTTCCTGTAGGCCAGGAATTTCTGCAGCCACTGAATGCAGATCTCCTCCAGGTAGTACAGGCGGCCTTGGGTCATAGTTCGATCAGCATCCACCTTCCTCTTGGTCATCTGGGCTTTGGCATCACCTGCTGTCCAGGTCGAGGTCTTCTTGTCCAGGCTGAGGAAGTCCCTCCCATCGTAGCCAAAGTGCAAATACCCCCTTTTGTGTCCATCTTTTGTCAGCTCGCAGGCAGACATGTACTGTATCATGTGGAACCCTGAAAAGGCACACGAGATCAGAGATGGAACAAGAGCAGGTCCAAACCTCACTCCCCTTCTCTGGTTTGACACTCAGGAGGAAAGGCTGCCGCTTAGGGTTGGGATGAAACTCAGCAGAATCTGTCCCTCGAGCATTCGCAGATGTCTTCTCATGCCTGGCCTGGTCTTAACTGAGGGGACGTCCACGAATGCTCACGGAAGAAAGATGGCGCCACTGGCACCCTTCTGTGTCCGAAGCAGGAGCTCAAACAATGCTGCTTCAGATAGGGATACGTTTCTGGACTGCCCCGTCCAAGGAGCCTTCTCCTCCGTCAAGCGCAGCAGCACAAACAAAAGACGGCTGCATGGGATGCAGCAGGTGATTGCTGCTGATGCCAACCCTGGCTTGATTCCTGGCCAGCACCCTCACCGGGAACATGGACGCAGGCTCAGGACAAGGTGGCCCAGAGTCCAGGAATCCGACGGATCCCCACCCCCAAAACTGATTCCTCACACATCTGTGGCAGAGCTCATGGTTTCTACAGATACTCCTAGGGTTTAGCTCCTGCTGTTTTAACTTCTCACATTGCCATCTGACTCTTAGATGTATATTGCTATGAGCTGTACATGGCTGTGTCTTCTTTATATTACTGGTTTATTGTTACATTATTATGCATATTATTGTTTTATTGTTACTTTATTGGTATATAAGTTCTGATCCTATTGGTTCTGTAATCCATCTAGAGAATTCCGTTGGACTATTGGCTGTGAACTGGAAATGTAATAATAAATAAATAAACACTGATGAAGGGGCAACACTGAAGAGCAGGCCTCCATTGTGAAAATGTCCATCACCAGGCCCCTAAGCAGAGTCCGAAAATTCAAATTCAAGCAGCTGTGTTGAGCCACAGTGAGAAGCCTCTTCTAGGAATTTTCATCTTCTACAAGCAGGTCTCTGAATTGCCCATTCAGGAGCAAGTCCCCACCTGAAACAATTTACATTACAACAAGGAATGCGCTATTGTTGCTGGGGAAAATAATTTCTCCCCCAGGTGTTAGGACTGGGTCTGAGCTCAGACGGCTTTGGGAATTCTGAACAAGGTGGCAAATAACATCTGTTTTCCTGCTAATAAAAAATTGCAGGTGGTACATGCCATCAAGACCTGGGAATCCCCACATTTCCTAGCTTTAATCAATGCTTGGGTGATATCCAAAAGTCTCAATCTAATGCGATGGGGAGTTCAGGTCCAAAGGGCCCCTGGAAAAATCGCAGCTGCAGGAGAAGCAAAGGATGAAGTTTTTAGTTTACTCAGAAAAGCAGCTCTTACCATCCCACCCCACTGCCCTGCCATAAACACATCAAAAGAGGCCTCGGTGTCTGGCGGTGAAGACCAGAGGACCCCACTCGGTTAGTAGGTAACTGTCAAAGTACAATCTCTGTGTTTTACAGGCTTGCTAAAGTGCCTCCCTAACCCTGTAAGTTCACACATGCGACCTTTCTGTTGACTTAACTTGGCCAGCCTGTTCAAGGCAACTTTAATTTAGAAGGCCTGTCAAAGGCATCTAATTAGAGTGAAATGTAACTTTTCTTTTTGGTGCTGTGACGTGTGTCCAATCACTTTCCTATCCATATCAACGAATCCAATCCCCTTCCTGTGTATTGTATTCACTCCCCTTTTGTGCATTCTATATAACCCTAAGGAAATTATCATGGGGTGTTCCTACTTAGGCAGCCATGGATCCATGACTTCAATTGTAAAGAAACCTATTTGCCCCGACAAGGAACTGATCTCCGAGCCTCTGAATTGCCGATCGGTGTGACACAGTTCTCTGTGTGAGAGATCTGGAGCTGTCCTACCCGAGGCTGCTAAGATTTCCTCTCCGTAGTTCTGCCACTGAACTGCCATCCACGCACTCCATGAGAAGCACTTCCCTTGCTGCTGCATAACCTCTTCCTTCCACTTTTACAATTAATGCCACACCTCCCCTGCTGTGAAAATAAAGCTTACTGAAAGCACTGGTTAGACACAGAAGAGAACGGAAGCTTACAATGTCATCAAAGTAAGGAAGTCATTAAGCAAACATCCACGAGCAGGAAATGGTGAATGTATAATAAATTCCCTGCATTCCAATCCCTGTTTGCCCATGTAGCCCAAAGAATGGCCTTTGCCCAGTCACTATCTCCCAGCCTGCCCTACCTTGCAGGAATGTTGTGAGACTAGACTGAGAAAAGCTTATATTGGAGTGCCCACTCATTAGCACTAGAGGACTGACAGCATTAATTGGGCGAATTCCCAAAATAAGTACAAATATCCTACAGATCCCCTCCCCCATCTTTCTCCTCTTTCCCTCTCCTGGGAGGAAGGAATAATGCGGAAGAATTTGGCCTCCACTCACCCCCACTCTGGTTGTAGCGATTCTTTAGGATTACCAGGTCCACTCGGTACAGTTTCTCATTGCTCTGCCCAATCCTGCTTTGCCCTGCCCAGTAAGAGGCATCCAGGTTCTTCTCCGCCCAGGAGGTGCGAGGCTGGTATTGCTTCGTGTCACTGCTGTAGCTGGCAAAGAGCTCATCATCCACAAACCCGGCGGCTGTGAAGTGGGGCAGCTCCTGGCCGGGTTCCATGCTGGCCATGTGGAAGTAGCGCAGGAAATGCGAGGAAGTGCCTGGAATGGTGAGCACAGGAAATGGCTGAGGCTGAGTAAGTACCCCGTGGTAGGTGGGGTGCTTACTCATGTTCCCCAGCCCAGGCAGAGATGGCAGGTGAGAAGACCCACAAACCCCATTTGAGCCCCCCCAGGCACTCAAAACCTCCAGGATTCTGCCCCTCCGAAGCATCTGCTCCCTTCTAAGGAGGTTTGGGGTGTGCCTTTGGGAGGTTTCTACCTGTTTATAAGCCCAGCTAGCAGAAAACAAAAGGCAAGAGAAGAGTAGGAAGGCAAGAATAAAGCCTCAGGCCCTGAAAAGTGAGAAGGAAGGTGATGGAAAGGGTAATATGGGTATCTATCAAAGAGCACTGGAGGAGGAAGCAAGATTCGGAGCATGGAGGATGAAAAGGGTAGCTTGGAATGGCAGAGAGAAGCGGGCAGCCCCAAAAGGAGGAGAGATGCTACAGAATTTGCAGCAGAATTAAAACAACCAGGAAGAATGGTGGAATCTGCTGTCACAGAAAGTGGTGGTGGCCCCCGATTTGGATGGGGATTGGACAAATTTATGGAGGAGGCTATCCATCCCCCACTAGCCTGGCTGGCTAAGTGCTGCCTCCATTCCCAGGCTGGGCAGGAGGAGGTCTTGCTTGAGGGATCCCGGGGGCAGCTGGCTTGCCACCCTGAATGGAGTGCTGGACTGGGTGGAACGTTGGTCCCGTCCAGCAGGGCTGTTCTCTTCTTATGCTCCTAGGTGCCAAATGGTGTGCCCAGTTCCATCCTGGGCTGGACACACGGCTGAGCCTGATCCCTTCCAGGCACGTATTCCTGGAAAGGAGCATCCATTCCCAGCCCAGAACCCCACGTTTTAAGTCCGGGGTTGCATGGGGAGCACATGTATTCCCTGCACATGTAAAAACAGGCCATCTCTGGGGGGGGGGGGGCTTCCCTTTGCTGGCGGTGTTTAGGCAGATCCTTCGCAGCCCTCCATCAGGGGAGCCGTGGTCCCAGGGCAGGACCTGAGGTCCGTGGGTGCCTCCTGGTCAGTGAGGTGGTGACCAGCCACATCCCCCGGGCTGGCCTCTGTATGCATGGGCGACCCCTTCCCTGGCAGCCTTTTCGGGAGAGTGCCCCTGTCAACATTACGAAAGCTTGCGGTGGGTGGGTGCTGGACTAAGGAGCCTGTGAGGCGAACTCTCCCACTGCGGTTTCACAAACAGAAATCGGGGCCCCCTTCCCTTCACAGAGGCCATGCCAAGCAAGCCAACAGCCTGTCTCCTTTCTCAAAACAACCTTCAGGATCCCATGCTATGTCTATTTGTATAGGAAAAAAGGGCATACAGCTCCCAGCATGCCTGGCAAGCAGTGCGCAGCAGCACTCTCCAGGCCATGCTCCCCAGCCCCTGTCCATGTTCCCCAGCCCAGGCAAAGTGAATCTGAAAGTGGAGGTAGCTCACTGGCTTTCCTCACTTGGGCAGGTCCTCCGTAGTTTAACTCTGCACTGGGTGAAGAAGGGCTCCCTCTCATCCACCCTAAACCTTCCATCCAGGGGGGACCCCTCCGGCTCGTAGGACTATGGGAAAAATGTCTCCCTCTCCACTTTCTCTCCGCTGTTTAGTTCTACATTTCAGCCAGGTCTCCCCCGCTCACCTCTTTTATAAGCTAGATAATCCCAGCTGTTGCCCCCTTTCCGTAAAGGGATGCTGCTCCAGCCCCTGGATCCTTTTAGTGGCCATTTCTGGCTTCCCCCATGCGCTTCCCCCTTCCCCCATGCCAGAGGGAGCGAGCGAGAGCTCACCGCCTTTGCGTTCAGTCCCACCCTCCGTCCTCAGCCCAGATTTTCGCCTCCTTCCCTGCACTCACCGGAGCAGCCCCCCCACGGGAGGACGGCGGAGGCCAGCAGGGGCACGACCCAAAGCGGAGGCGCCCCCATGCAGATCGCTCTGCAGCGCTCGCAGCCGGTCCAGGAGCCGCTCCAACGCCCTGCCGAGGCGAAACCGAAAGTCACCGGCGCTTCGCACTTGCAAGGTCGATGGCACAGACGAGAAACGAAAGAACGTTTCACAGCCATCCCTGAAACGATCCTTATTTTTGCTGTCATAGGAAGAACGCTTCTGCCCACCGCATTTATCCGTCACGCCTAAGTCACGAGAGTTTACTGGGGCGCAGGGAGAGAATGATTCATTTCTCGGTTCTGCTCCTACATTGGTGAGTTTCCCAAGAGCCGGGAAATTTAATTATGCACCAAAAATCTCCCCGCCCCCCGGCTTGTTCTCATTCCATCACAACACAATGTAATTCCACCTATTAGGTATTTATTATTGCATTTTTATGCTGCCCCATAGCCAGAAGGCTGTCTGGTTACAGTGATACAAATAAAAATGCATGACAATAACACCATAAATCATAAAACCATAATACAGTAAGTCTGGTATATAAATACAACAGGAGGATAAGCACAGTATAATAAGAGAATAAACCAAGAAGACAATAAACCAGCAGCATGACTGGTAAATCATTATCTAAAAATACTAAAATACGAAATAAAAAGTCTTAACTTGGTACTGAAAGAAGGATAAGGGAGGTGCCAGTCACACCTCCTTTGGAAGGGAATTCCAAAGGTGAGATGCGATGACAGAGAAGGTCCTTTTCCTAGTCGATTCGCCCATCACCTCATCTGGGGGTGAGGGATTGTGAAGGAGGGCTTTCATTGATGACCTGAGTGGTCTGGTAGGGACATATGGAAACACCTACACGCTATGTGGCAGGGAAGCCAGTGTTGGGGAATTCAGAAAAATCATAGTAGAAAAGGGTTGCTTATAGTGTTGTAGCGCGATCGAATGAGACCACTGGACAAGAAGTATGGAGGGTTGAAGGGTCCTTTATTATACCTGCGCAGGGACCAACACTCTGAGAGGAGTGCGGTCCCTGGTATTGGGATGGTACAGTTTTTATACATTTTCTACCCAGATGTACTTGGCGCTAATTGTTGCCAGTGGGAAAAGTACCAGGTTTCATATTAAGCAAGTGAAGTACAGAAGCTCAAGTTTGCGGTTAAATTTGCTTTTGCTAGCTCATTGTTGCCTATCAAGCGTTCCTTGCTGTATGTAGCGCGTTCAGTGTTGCATATCAATGCGCCCCCTGCTACCTGTAGCCACTCCCTGTTATTGTGCCAGCCGCCTCCTGTTATTGTGTTCAAGGAACTGGCCCCACCTTTCATGTTCAGGTCTAGCGGACACAACAATAGGTGCCTTTGTGTTATAAAATCAAACCTGCTCCTCTTTCTCAGAAAGTAGCAGAATTCCAAGTCAGGTTCCTGTTTAGCATTGCTGTTCCTTTAAGAGACTAGAAATCGCAGCTGCCTGAGAGGGGCTTTTCTTGTGCTAAGAGCAACAAAACTGACAAGACAGCCAGAAGAGTTTTTTGAAAGCAGCACTAGAATCACCCTAATTTGCATGATCAAACTCACAGCTAAGACTAACAATAATCCGTACCTTCCTGAACCCTTAAGTCAATCTTCAGTAATCAACACTATTGTATTAAGTCTCCTCTACAGATCTCTCACTTTCTTTTGACTGAGTTCCCCTTATCTTGTCATCACCTGCCCTGCTTGTACCTGTGACTCAGAACCTCTGAAACACTCTGTGTATGTTCTAAAAGCTTGTAGTTGACTGTGAGGACCACTACCTGGCAGCACGCTGCCATAACTAAACTCAGGGCTTTTTTTGTCATAGAACGCACCGGAACGGTGTTCCGGCACCGGTTTTTTGGTGGATTTTTCCAAGGGATTGTGAATCGCCCCGTCGGACGTAGCAGGTCGGCGGCAAACATCATTAACATAGCACCTGTGGGCTGCTTGTGTGTCCTTGCTGGTTGTGAGGGCGCTGCTCTGCTCGGGATGCTGCTCGGCTTGGGATCGGTCGTGTGGTCACGCGCTGAGTGCTTACTGTCGGCGGCGACCATTATGTTTATGTGTGCGTAGAGTGACTGGCTATGCGCAAAAGGTAAACAAGTTCTTTATTTCAAAAAAAATTAGTGAATTGAAAATCTTTTTTAGTGTAAAAGTGTGACCCCAAGACATGAGTTCTGGCACTTTTTTTTTTTTTACAAAAAAAGCACTGACTAAACCGCAGGGGGCCTGGGTGTGCTCAGCAACCAAAACGCCAGGATTCAAGGCGATTCAATCTTCCCTGTGGGTCCGAGTGTTCATTCTCACCATTAGTAAGGAGACTCTGACATCGGAAAGAAAACACTTGACTACTCCGGTTTGGATTCGGGAATAGAAGCAAAAGGCAATGCTGCAGATTAAAAACTTCGCATAGAAAAGCTCCTATGAATTAGGTTCTCAATGGCTCCCCTCTGGAGTATCAGAGATTACGACTAGGATCAGTGGTGGTTGGAAGTGAGAGGGCAGCGGATTTTGGCTAAACACTAGGAGAACCCTAGCTGAATCCATCTTAAAGGTAAGGGCAGAGTGGGCCGGTGGCACCAACCTCAGTGGCGTGGTGTATCCACTCTGGGTTTCAGTCTGAATGTTAAAGGAGCTAAGCAAGGCATCCAGCAACATGGACAAGGTCCTATAAGTTAACTTTTACAGAATTCAACACCCCAGGCTAAAATCTGGAGTGGATACACACCCCACTGTCATTGGAGACATGAGCTCCCACAGGTGAACAGACTGCCTGAGAAGAAAGCGGGGCTTTTTTCACTAGAGGGATTAAGCCTGGTGCTGAAAACACAAATGTGGTGGATTCTGACATTGGAAGATCCCTGCACTGAGCAATGGGTGGGATGGGACCCCTCTAAGCGTCTCTTCCACCTCTAAGACTCCGTGATCTCCTCTCTCCATCCATCTGATACCCACAAAGAGCCACACAAGCAATAAAAAGGGTGCTGGACTTCTGTTGGCATCCAGAGGGTGCGCCTTCCTGGCTTTATAGCTCTGCTAGGAGCCCCCTGCCTCTGCCACCAAGGCTGCTTCGAGCGAGGATGACAAAGGACAATGTCTTTTCTACTCAAAAGTCAGTCCTGTGGATTTCGGGTAAGGAGACAAGAGACGGTAGCCGTAGAGGCGAGGCTAAGGGTGCCCAGCTGCTGCTTGCATGGCTCCAAAATTTCGGGCCAGATTCCTTTGGTGGCGGCGCATTCTCAGCTGGGCATCGGGGCAGACCAAATTCAGTTTCCTGTCTTGAGGAATCGGGCTAAAAAGAATCCCCCTTTCAGAAAGGAGCACAGGACAGACCCTCGACGCAGTCCTGGGCCGGGGGCCACGATTCGTTTGGGAGAAGCATTCCCATTGCGGGTGGAGACAAGGCAGAGCGGGTGGAGAGGCCCACACAGTTAGTTTAAAGCTCGCTTTAGCAGTACCTCGGCTTTAGGGGAGGCACTGGGACCCTCAGGAGCGGGGGAGAAACCGTGACGCTCTGTGGAGTCCTCAGCCGGTGGAGGAAGTTTCAACCCACGCCGTCCTTCCTGTGAGCCGGGCTGTTGGCGAAGATCATCTTCTCCACTCAACAACAGGGTTTGAAACGAAGCCGGCAGTGGCTCCAATAGGAGTGCTTTCTCAAACCTAACTGTTGTGCTGAGTGTTTATGAGGTGTGTGGTTTTGTGGGTGTTTTTGTGTGTGCGTGTGTGAGAGAGAGAGGGAGGGAGGGAAGGAGGGAGAGAATGAGAACGAGAGAGAGGGTCTTCTGCATGGTGTAGTGGTTACAATGTTGAACTGGGATTCAGGAGATCTGGAGTCTGGTTTCCATGAAGGTCATGGATTCTCAGCCTGACCTACCTCTCAGGGTTGTTGTTATGAGGATTAAATGATGAGGGGGGAATCTTGTAAGCCTCCTTGCTTTCCTTGCAAGAGGAAGTAAGGGGGATTAAAATGTAGTGTAATAGAATAATACGATTAGAATAATAACAACAACAACAACCAATACTGAAGGTATGGACCCACCTCCAAAGGCATTCCTAGGAGCCCACAATCCCTCAAAATAGCAACTCAGCAAGGAGGCGGTAGGCCTGATTCGGGGGGCTTGCCTAGGCCCGCTCCCCCCAAGCCTGGAGCAAGCGCTGACGCACAACGTAGAGAGAATAAGGCCATGTTTTGAAACATGGTCAAAATCAGGAAAAGGCACCTGGACTTTCCGCTACGACTCCACTTCTGTTTGGTGGCTCTGCCGAGTCCTTCCCCGTCCTTACAAGCACCTTGTAGGAAAGTGGGGCAGCAGTGCCACCTGGTGCCCAAAGTGGGAAACTGCCTCTGCTTCACAGCCGCCTGATTTCCTAGAAAGACACTGAGGGAAATACCTGCGATCGAAACTAGAAACGGAGTGAGTCAGACGGGATCTCTCGGGCCATCTAGTCTGACCCCTTTAACCAAGTGCTGCGCGAAGAAGTCCATCCATTTATCCACCCTAAACCCACAAACAGAACATTGGTGCAAAAGCCCCCTCCTCCCCATGTTCCCTCAGTCTGCTGCCCCCCGCATCTGTTGGGCTCCCAGCGTCCCCCTGCCAGCACCTCCAGTTATGGGATTTGCGGCCCTGCCCACTTGGAGAGCATCCAGCCAGGGACGCTGGAACTCATTATTTTGCAAGGTGCTTTATTATTATTATTATTATTATTATTATTATTATTATTAT
>NW_025335844.1:22590-56578 GCF_004798865.1 Varanus komodoensis | reverse complement strand
GTTGGGCGCCACCGCAGAGAAAGCCCTCCTCCGGGTACTTACTCTCCTAATTTCTTTCATGGAGGGTTCCCGGAGAAGGGACTCTCCCGCAGATCTCAAAGGGCGGTCGGGCATATCGTCCTGCAAGCCTTTTGCACTCCCACAAAACCAAGGAAGGCTGCCCTGTGTGGCTTCTCTTTGCTTGGCTCTGTTCTGCCCATCGTCCCCTCGCCTCTTCTTCTGCACAAGGGTTGTGTCCTACCTGCAGGAGGATTCCTCAGACAAAGCCAGGGCAGCGAGCTCCAGCCGCAATCAGACAAGAGGTCGTGGCTGCAGAGGACTGCCCCCCCGTTAGATGAAGAGGGGCCAGGACCTTTTGGGGCAGTCCCGGTGGCTCCCTGAGAGCAGGGACCGGAGGCAGAGGGAATCTGCCCCATAGAAAGGAGGAGGAGAACATGGCTGCAGCTTCGACAGAAACCCAAACACTCTGAAACGGCCATGAACTCTGAACAGCCACTCTGAAATTGTCCATGAACGAGCCAGCCGTGCTCATTTCCCTCTGGTTATAGATTAATTTAGGCAGAGCTGCTCAGACAACGAGCGGAACTATCTATGTTCCCAGACTTTGTTAATTCTAACCAGCCTCTACGTCCCTGGCCTGTTTATTCGACTTTCTCTGGGTGGTCCCACCTGACTTGGAGACAGGCAATCACAGACAGGCAATCGCAGACAGGCAATCACCACACGGCCTTTGGCACCCTGGCCTGAAACTGGCAATTCGTGAAAAGGTAACACAGAGACTGGGTGTCTGTGTGTACTCAGCGCAGGACAGCAAGGAGATTCATTAGCTGTGTATCAGCAGTGACATCTGTGTTTGCAGAGGGAATGGCAAGGCCATTTCTTCATTGCCATTTGATTTCCCAGAAAGGGAGAGCCAGATATTCCCCAGTATTGCATCACCAAATTGCCTGCAGCTGTTGTCTATATATTTCTGAGGAAACAGAAAGTGGGGGGGCAGTTTTGTGCCAGCAACCATACAAGAAGGTAAGTGCTGCTTACTGCTCTAACTTATACCCATATTACTTTCTCCAGCCCTTGATCTGAGACTCAGTGAGAATCAGCTGAAGCCAACAAAGGCATTGCAAAGGGGGCAAAATCCCAGAGAAGGGATCCCTCTAAAAACTTATAGCTGGGATCCAAACCTGAGCAGAGAGTTCCAGTAGGAACTGAGAGTTCCTACAACTTGACAGAGATCCTGTTATTTAGACGAAGCCCAATCTCAGGAAAGGAACAGTGCAAATGTGTAGAGGAAGAGCATGCCAAAGTTTGCTGGGTGCCGCTTTTGCAGCTTGGAGGGCATTACCGGGGAAACGCACGAGCAGCCCCAGAGGCTGGAAATCTTCTGCAGATGGGAGCCCTTCTCCAGCCCCTTGCTCAGTTTAGGACGCATGTTTGGACAGCCTAAAAGGCTTATGATCTCGGCTTGCTGCAGTGTCTTCTGCAGTTCCCAGGCTGTAACTTCCTCTTTGAGAGAGACAGCAGAGGGTTTGTGGCAAAGTCTTCCAAAAAGCCTCTCTGGGCCTTGGAACAGAAAATACCAAGCACATTGAGAAAGCAGAACGCTGCAGCCAAGGTGGAGACGCTCCCTTAGTGCCCTTTTTCCTTTTGTGCTGCCCCCCGGCACGCCCCCCCCCCAAATTGCACACAGGAATGGGTGCTTTTGTTCTGTTTTTGTTTTCATTTCCCCAGGGAGCCTTTTGGCTGTTGGGTGGTATAAAAACGAAACGAAATGGAATAAATCATAGAATAGTAGAGTTGGAAGGGGCCACTGAAGGCCAAAGCAGGTGGAGCATCCCTGACAGGGACGGAAAGATGATTTGAAACAAGTGTGCAAATGCAGCAAAGACAATGCCTGAGTCAGAAGGGGAGGGGGGCTGGGATCAGAGATTCTGAAGGAACTGGCACATCGACAAGATGGCAGGAAGCTTGCTCAGTGACCTCTTGACTATTAACTAACACACCCTGCATAGGAAATACGCTCATTATAATTCGCCTGGGAGGGAAGAACAGGTACTGGAGCAGCATGGAATAGGCAGATGGAAAAGATCTCCTTGCTTCTTTTCGGTCTTCAGGGTGTTCGCTCTCTGGCTGTTTGTTCTGTGCAGCTGTGCTTAACCTTTCAGTCAGATGTGGCACCCTCTGCTGCAGCCCCATACCTGAGAGAGCACCTTCTCTCCAGGTAGCCGGCTTGCTTGCTCCCAGAGTTCAAGAGACGGGATGCGCCCGGTGGTTGCACAGGCACCTGTGGCCTGATCAGAACCGTTCTGGAGAAGAGCTTTTAGTGCGATGGCCTCCTCTTTGCGCAATTCCCTGCCTCTGGGGGTCGGACAAGCACCGACACTGTGATCTTTCGGGCACCTCCCGAAAACATCTTCACTGCAGAAGGTCTCCCTCGGTTGACCAGCCGCAGCTTTTACCAATACTGAAGGTATGGACCCACCTCCAAAGGCATTCCTGGGAGCCCACAATCCCTCAAAATAGCAACTCAGCAAGGAGGTGGTAGGCCTGATTCAGGGGGCTTGCCTAGGCCCGCTCCCACAAGCCTGGAGCAAGCGCTGACGCACAACGTAGAGAGAATAAGGCCATGTTTTGAAACCTGGGCAAAATCAAGAAAAGGCACCTGGACGTTCCGCTACGACTCCACTTCTGTTTGGTGGCTCTGCCGAGTCCTTCCCCGTCCTTACAAGCACCTTGTAGGAAAGTGGGGCAGCAGTGCCACCTGGTGCCCGAAGTGGGAAACTGCCTCTGCTTCACAGCCGCCTGATTTCCTAGAAAGACACTGAGGGAAATACCTGCGATCGAAACTAGAAACGGAGTGAGTCAGACGGGATCTCCGGGGCCATCTAGTCTGACCCCTTTAACCATGTGCTGCGCGAAGAAGTCCATCCATTTATCCATCCTAAACCCACAAACAGAACATGAGTGCAAAAGCACCCTCCTCCCCATGTTCCCCAGCAGTTGGTATACACTGGAATACCATCTCTGATCCTGGAGGCATCAGGATTGGTGGCCTTGATAGCCTTCTGCTGCAGGCATCCACCCAATCTCCTTTTAAAACTGTTCCACTACATCTTGTAGAAGAGCTGTGCTATACGCTCCGTGCAGAAGTATTTCTTTGCATCTGTTCTGAATCCCTCACCAATCAGTTTCTTTGGGTTCTATAATTAGGAGAGGATGAGAAAAATATCTTCCTACCCATCCTTTTCCTATCCATTCTCAGGCATAATTCCCTACTCTATAAAATCTCTTCTTACTTTTTAAAATATTATTATTATTACATTACTGCCTGTAGTGATAGGTACTTGATATCAATAGTAAGAACAAAAAAATAAATAGGTTTGTAGGGAAGGTTGGATTTTCTTGAGCCCCTGGAATGTATTAATAGAGCAGCCAGGACCCCTGCTTTTACTTACGACAGCATGCTCCCGGATAGTGGTCTCCACTGCCAACTGCAAGCTTTTAGAACATGTGCAGAGTGTTTTATAGACTCTGAGTCACATGGGCCCAGCACCTGGACAGTTGATGAGGAAATACACTGAAACTCAATCCAGACAAGACAGAGGTCCTGTTGGTGGGTGGTTTGAACTCCTGAGTAGGTGACTTGGACCTTGCCCTGAATGGGGTTGCACCCCCTCTAAAGGACAGGGTCCACAGCTTGGGAGTGCTCCTCGACCCAGAGCTATTGTTGGAAGCTCAAGTGACTGCGGTGGCGAGGAGCGCTTTCCTTCAGCTTCAGCTAATCCATCAGCTGCGTCCCTGCCTGGAGGATGACTGCCTAGCGACAGTGACACATGCATTGGTTACTTCCCAGTTGGATTCCTGTAACGCACTCTACATGGGGCTGCCCTTGAAGACAGTCCAGATACTTCAGATGGTGCAAAATAGAGCAGCCAGGTTGCTGACAAGGACTGGGTGTTATTCTCACATAACCCCAGTCCTCTCCCAGCTTCACTGGCTCCCCATCGAAGTCCGGGCTCAATTCAAGGTGCTGGTCATCACCTATAAAGCCCTTAACAGCTTGGGACCTGGATACCTAAAGGAACGCCTCCTTCCATATTTGCCCTCCCGCCCCCTGAGATTGGCAGCGGAGGCCCTCCTCTGGGAGCCCTCCATGAAAGACATCAGGAGGCAAAGTACTCGGAGGAGGGCCTTCTCTGTGGTGGCGCCCCACCAATGGAATGTGCTCCCCAGAGAGGTCCGCCTGGCGCCGTCGTTATATTTTTTTTTAGTGCCAGGCTAAGACCTTTTTATTTCAACAATATTTTAATAACTTTTGACATCAGCTTATAGGTTTTAATCTGCAGCCAGGGTGAATCTGGATTTTAATTTGCACTATTTGCATTTATTGTTTATTTATTGTATTGTATGTAAGCCATCCTGAGGCTCTGGCGATGGGACAGGATACAAAAATTCTAAATAAATAAATAAATAAAATAAGGGGAACACAGTCAAAAGAAGGTGAGGGGTCTGCAGGGGGGCTCAGTGCAATGGCATTTGATTGCAGGAGATTAACGATCCCTGAGGCACAGCATTACTGTGGGTCTTGGCATGGAGATGAGGGTGATTGCGATGCTGTTAACCCGGCAGCCTGATCAGCTCTTACTGATCAGCAAAAACAAGAGCCCTGGCAGCTTCCTGGAGAAGCCATCAGGTCCCACTTCTTAGAGTAACAGCAAATGCCAACCAGTAACCTGGCCTGGAATTCTTGGGTGCTTCCTGAGAAAGGAGTGTAGGCATTTTGTAACACAAAGGCACATAGGCAACTCTTTTCTGCCAGGATTTATCTACATCTACATCTGAAAGGAGTCCAGGTATTCCTGCACCCATTTTCCCTGCTCCCATAATGTTTGTGGGAAACACTATTTTCAAAGAAAAACAAAATTGGAGGGTTTTGTGATCATCTAAAGATAGTGCAGCATGCCTCATGTAGAAAAAGTTCTGGGGTAGATGATTACCTCGCCTGGTTTTCTCAGCCCACGAGGGCGTCAGGCGGAGACTTTCTGTGTGCAAGGCATGCCTCCCACCACCTCTGGGCGAGGGGGAAAGTAATGGGCACAAAGGCACACGGAAAGCTGAGCTGGGGGAGGCTTCTGCGACATGGATTAAAGCATGTCCCTTTCTTTCTTACCAGCTGGTCCGGTCTGGATCACCCAGGGTTGGAAAGAAAATCAGCCGAAAACATAGACACACTCCCAATTAGCTAACTCAAGTTGATCTTTTCAGGAAGCTACCATATGTGGAAATGTCCGGAGCAGTTAAAGTGAGCGCTGTTGTTGCTGCAACCGCTACAGGTGAGCATGTGCTGAGGAAGGTAAAATTCTTCATGGAGGTTAGAGTTAGGGCACCGAAAAGCTTCGGGGGGCCTTTCCTCCTGTCCATTTGGAGGGTGTGTGTCTCATGACTTGGGCCTCACAACTTGGCCCAGTGGTGGGAAAAGGATGGAATTTGGTCCTGAGTGTGACTTTGCCTGCCTGCCTGCCTGTCCGTCTGTCTTTCCAGGTTAAGGCACTTACAAGAGCACATGCCTGCTCAGTGCCAAATCCCATCCTTTTGCCCACGGAAGCCAACTTTTGCTACTTCCGTGTCGGGCTGTTATTGCAACATCACCCGGCCTCAGTCATGGAATTTTACTGGACAATGTTGTTGAGTTTATTGAGCCTTAACCTTCCAACCTTCCTGTATTTTTCCATTTCTTCCATTTTCTTTCTTATCAGAAAATAAAAACTTGTTCAAGAGAGAAAGGTAACTGGAAGTGCTGTATCTGCTTTCAGCTTGGTTGCAGAATCCGGAGTCAAAGTTTAAATGAAGACCTTTTCCTTTCCTGCTTTTCTGCCAACATAACCTCTAGGTGGCACTGTGCTGCAGCAGAATAATGCAACTACAAAAGTGGGGAAATAGCAAGTGTTTTCTCAAGTAATACTGTGTTTCCCTTGCTCTAATAAAAAGGTGAAAGCGCTCTTAAAAACAGAAGCAAGACTGGGAGGTCAGGATGACATTGAGAGAAACCATAAACAACTGTGATGAGAGCACAATCAGTGCCTCATATAGGAGAGCTCCAAATCAATCAAAAATTTAATTTATCCAGCAGATAACCCAGAAGTTCACCAGGAAAGGAGCATTCCGAGTGGTGATGGAATGGCAGCAAAGTTGTTGTTGTTGTTGCTAGTTGCGAAGTCATGTCCGACCCATCATGACCCCATGGGCAACACTCCTGCAGGCCTTCCTGTCCTCCACCATCCCCCGGAGTCCACTTAAGCTCACGCCAACTGCTTCAGTGACTCCATCCAGCCACCTCATCCTCTGCCGTCCCCTTCTTTTGCCGTCAATTGGTAGCAAAGTAGGAGACACCTAATTTTTCAGGGCAAAAGGTGTTCACATACTGGATGTCACAACAGGAAAAGACGATTTGTGCATCTTCTACCCATAATGGTCTGTCAGAATCACAGGATCCTAGAACAGCTGGAAGGGGCCCATGAGCCTTTGGGTCCAGCTCCCTGCTCAGTGCAGGACTCCACGGTAAACCACCCCTCTCAGATGGCTGCCCAGCTGCCTCCTGAATGTGTTGTTGTGGGAGAGCCCACCACCTCCCGAGCTCCTGGGTTCCACTGTCATATTGCTCTAACAAGAGGTTCTTCCTGGGATCTGGTGTCCTGCAACTTGGGCCCGTCTTCCCACATCCTGCATTTTGGCATGAGCAAGGAGAAGCCCTCTGGGTGACAACCTGCTTGAGGACTGCTGTCATGAATGCCAGCATAAATCTCCGTTTTCTTCCACAGGAAGGTTATATTTCTCATGTTTTCACCTGCAGGTTCCGTTTGATGCTTGCCTGTGGCTCTGACCTGTGCTTTTTCTTGGCAGGTGCTGTGAAAGTTGTAAGCATATCTGTACCAGCAGCAGCAATTCCGTGGGTGTGCGCCACTGTCATTGTGCTTGGGGCCTCCTGTATCATTTTCCAAGGACTCAAGCGTCTAAACCAGTGTAAGCCAAGCGTGCGTGTTTTATGTACCCAACCTGTTCATAAGGCCCTGCATGTTTGACCTGAAGTTTGACCTGCGGAATTAGTCTGAAAGATTCAGGGCTGGGCAGGACTGGGAAAAATTGATTGCTAATCTACCCAAGGGGATACTTCTGCTTTCTGTGCAAAATGAGGGGGTGTCTGGGCTTCTCCGAAGTGGGGGGGATGTATTCACCTTCCACCAGCACTGCTACCCTGTTTCCCTGAAAATAAGACCTAACCGGAAAATAAGCCCTAGCGTGATTGTTCAGGATGCTCGTAATATAAGCCCTACCCCAAAAGTAAACCCCAGTTAAGATCGTCAGCCAGACGGATGCATTTAGTACGTCCGTTGCAACACAGTTCGGGGTTTGGAGAGTTATGACAATGTTCCAGAAGATGATGACATGACAGTATTTGAATAAACGTAGATTTTTGTTCATGAATAACTGTAGAGTTTTGAACATGAATAAATGTAGATTGTTGTACATGAGAAAATAAGGCATCTCCTGAAAATTAGCCCAAGTGCATCTTTTGGAGCAAAAATCAATATAAGACCCGGGCTTATTTTCGGGGAAACATGGTAGTTATGTGACAGGACTATCAACTCCCTCCCCAGACAAGAGGACAAGGGCTTGTGTGTCTCTCTTGTGGCCGAGCGATCAGACAAACAGACGTCCTGCTCTTACAGTGAGGATGCAGCCTAGCAAGCCCCCCCCCCACCGCCCCTGATTGTGGCTGCTCCAGCTTGTGTTGCTCCCGCAGGCTCCCTAAAGCCCGAAGCTGGTCTTTGCCTGCTCTCCTTTTGGGCCCTGCAAGGCTAGGCCAGCTCAGCCCGGGGTCTCCAGGGCAGAGGGAAGCTGCTTATCAGCCAGAAGTGGTCTTGTCTGCCTGTCACTAATACGGAGGCTTCTCCTCGCCAAGAGGTCCCTTCTCCTCCTCCTGCGCTGGGCACATTTTGCTCCTTCAGCCACTCACTGGCGGAACTGGATCTTTTCCAATCTCCTCAACATGTATTTGCATGCATGCAAATCTGTGCATCAAAAGATGTGAGAATCCCTTCTTTTGCGTTGTTCAATGACTAAATTTGCATAACGTCCCAGAAAGTCGAACCAAATGATCCACAAGTAGGATTGGGATCTGTGTGATTGGGAAAAGGCAGTCCAGTATGAAATCCATACATTGGACTGATAGAAGTCCAGACTATTTGTGGGGCTTTCCAGGATATGTATTGTCATTATTTCTTTCTATGCCACCCCTAGCTGAAGTTCTCTGGGCAGCTTCCAACAAAGTTGACCTGCCCCACTTGGCAGCTTGTTGCTGTTGCCCCGTTTCTAGCCTCTGGTGCCTCCACAGAAGGTATTATCGGTGCTAATGGAACATTTGGAGTTTCAGAGACAACCCAAGGAGACGATTCATAGAAACATAGGAACAGAGCAAATCAGAAGGGGTCTCCCGGGCCATCTAGTCTGACCCCCAGCTCCAGCCGGCTCCGCTCATGACATGCCCACCATGTGCATGGCTAGCCTATCTTTGAACACCCGCACCGATGGGGCCTCGACCACCTCCCGTGGAAGCCCATTCCACACCCTCGGGGTCCTGTCAGGAAGTGCTTCCTGGTATCCAAATGGAACCTTGGCTCCCTGAGCTTTGCTCTGTTGGAGCGCATTTTGCCCTCCTCTGCAGGGGAGAACAGGTCTCGGCCCACCTCCGTGTGACACCCCCTCACATACCTGCATGTTGCCAACAGATCCCCTCCGAGTCTCCTCTTCTCCAGGCTGAAGAGGCCCAGTTCCTGCACAGTCTCGCCTCATACCCCATCCCCTGCAAACCGGCCACCAACCTCATGGCCCTGCGCTGCCCTGACTCCAACCTGGCGATATCGATTCCTCCTTCTCCGTTCTCTGTCGGCTCACAGAACTCACTGTGCAAAGACCAGGGATGCTTTTCCAACTTGTTTCTGATCACAGCTCCTATGCTGCTTGTGGATGATAAGAACTGTAGTCCAACAGATCCAGAGGACTCTGTTGAAGACTCTGCAATTCTCAGGATGTCACTCTTACTGGGATGTTCATTTCAGACCTCCATAACGACACATTGGCCAAGGACTGGAAAAATACAATTTGTTCTTGCTAGACGTTGAGTAACTTTTCAAACCTTAGCAAAAATAAAAATTAAAAATGCACATTTTTTCTGGGATCAGGAAAATGTCTGCTATGGTCCACTTCAACACACTGGAAATGAACCCTTTGGAATTCAGTCAAGCTCCTATCGAACAGAATTCCCAGGGCTCCACATTCCCACCGATCTGCATATCAGGTATCCTAAGGTGGAGGCTGCTCCCCGGCTATCTTCCCAACATTTAGGGTCAAACCATCTCACTGAACCTTAAACTTGACTAACTGTTACCCTGTCTGTCTGTCTGTCTGTCTGTCTGTCTGTCTGGTTCTTTCAGCATGTTCCTGAGTGACCCAGAATGCAAGGAACAGCTATATAGAAGAATTGTGCATGATATAAGAAGGATTAAATCATATCAATGAAATAATGCAAATACACACATAGAAATAGTTTCTTCTGCTTATCTTTAAAAAAACCCTCATTTTCTCTGCTATAAAAAACTCCTAACAGTTCTGTTTAAAAATGGAGCAAAATGGGAGAGTGACCAAGTCAATTAAAAAAGCAGAAAAGAATTATGATGTCATACCAAGAAAAGCTTAAGAAAAGCTTAAGCTTAAGCTTTCTTTGTAGGAAAAAGGCAGAATATAAATCGAAAAGATAAATAAATGATTTATCTTCACGTCATTTCTTCAGCCTTGCACAGAGGGGAACCATGTTGCACAATGCACAGGAGGAATGCCAAAACCCAACAGCCATTTTTCCATCTGAGCAGCTGAATTTCGAGGCTCTCCCCTCGATGGCCCTTCTGAAAAAGTCATGAATAGCTTCATCAGCCCTTCCCCAACTTGGTGCTCTCCCAGTGTCTTGGAGTGCAGCTCCCATCTCCCCAACCAGTAGGGCCCATGCCGGTTGGGGCAGATGGGAATTTCAATCCAGTCCTATTCATCCTGAGGGCACCAGTCGGGGGAAGATGGTTCAAAGCATCACTGAAAGAGGCTGGTTCCTTTACAGTCTTACAGAGGCCCAGTAAAATCACAGAGGAAGCAGCCCTGCCTCAATAGCAGGGCTGGGGGCCGGACTTTCCCTGCAGAAGCCTGGATGCAAAGCATCCCGCCGCATCTCCTGAGACGGGCCCCGCGGCGAAGCTGGCTCGCAGAGCTCAGCAGAGGGACATCACCAGGTCTTTTTAGGAATGGCTCTCCTTCCGCTTTACGATAACGGCCTCTTGCCTCGTTTAGCCTCTGAAAAGATGCTTCGACAAGCCAAGGACGACTTATTTATTTTTAATGTGCTATTACAATTGTTTCCGTGTTACCATTCAGTATACAATCTGGCCGAGGCTACTTAAAAGTGGCATAAAAATACCTGAAGCACAGCAACGTTCCCAGTTCCCAGAGGGCAGTGGGTAGAAGATGGCCCCTGAGAGCAGGGAAAGCTCAGCTCCTCTCTCCCGCTCCTGCTCCTTGAAGGCTCCCAACAGGGAAGATGATGGCAGAAGGCCAAGTGGGAGCAGAGGAAGCTGTTGATTTGGGCAAGCACGTCTTCCATGGGAGGTGGCCGAGGCCCCACTGGTGGGGGCGTTCAAGGATAGGCTGGACATGCACAGGGTGGGCCTGTCGTGAGAGGAGTCGACGGAGCCAGGGGTCAGACTAGATGGCCCGGGAGGCCCCTTCTGACTCGCTCTGTTCCTATGTCTTCAGGAGCGGGTCCAGCCAGGCCCAGAGGAGCTCCAAGCAGCCAAAGAAGATACCAGGAAGGATCGAGGGCCTGGAAGGATCTGGGATGCTGAAGGAACTCACGCCTCTCATTCTCCCTCTCCCTCTCTCTTCTTTCACTCGGAAGAGTGGTGCCCACATCAGTTATACTGTCGAAAGGAAGAAGAGGGGGAAGTCTGTGATCATGGGAGCTGAGACGGTGCTAGCGGGTGGCCTGCTGGGGTGGGATCCCCGAATCCTTCATTCAGGACCCCAAATCTTGGGGAGGCTCTCTGCCCCACCCCCTGGCTGTCCATGGGCACTTGCCGAAATGAAGCTGCAGGACGAGGAGGGTCTCCATTGCATCGGCCCCCCTGGATTTGCTGGCTGTTTGCCCACTTCCCCCAATCCACGAACCTTGATTTTTTTCTCTGCAATCAAATGCCTTCATGCCCCTGACCTGATACCCCTTTTTACAAATCGAGGCGTCCTCAGGACACAGGGTCCTTTAAAGACACACGCCCCATGCAACCATAAGAGAGTATGAAACCCAGCCTATGCAAACATACGTTTTTTGGGTTTTGGTCCTCTGGGTTGAGCTGTACTCAGAAAAGCAATTCTTACCATCCCACCTCACTGCCTTGCTGAAAGCACATCAAAAGAGGCCTCGGTGTCCGGTGGTGGAGACCAGAGGACCCCACTCCGTTAGTGGGTAACTGTCAAAGTGCAATCGCTGTGTGTTACAGGCTTGCTAAAGTGCCTCCCTAACCCTGTAAGTTCACACATGCAACCTTTTGTTTACTTAACTTGGCCAGCCTGTTCAAGGCAACTTTAGTTTAGCAGGCCTGTGAAAGGTCTCTAATTACAGTGAAATTTGAGTTTTCTTTATGGTGCTGTGATGTGTGTCCAATCACTTTCCTATCCATGTCAAAGTATCCATTCACCTTCCTGTGTATTGTATTCACTCCCCTTTTGTGCATTCTATATAAACCTAAGGAAATTATCATGGGGTGTTCCTGCTTGGGCACCCATGAATCCATGCCTTCAATTGTAAAGAAACCTAATTGCCCTCACAAGAAACTGATCATTTGAGCCTTAATTGCGGGATTTCGGTGTGGCAGAGCCTTGGATCTTCTCAGCACCTGGCACGGCCCCCAATGCTGAGGACCTCAGAGGAAACCTGGATAGAGGAGGGGAGGGGAAGGCAGCACCTCGGGGTCAAACCAGCACCCTGCATGGGGACTGGGAGAATGCAGGCGGCCCATGCAAGTGGGCCAGAGCCAGTCGCATATGTCGGGACCTGCAGAATCTGGCTGCCGTGTTCTGCACCCGTTGCAGTTTCTGAACCACCTCCGGGGGTGGTTAGAGTAATGAGTTCTTAATTTGGATCTGGACATCTAAATCAGCGAAATGTGCTTTACGGAGATCTGTGTTGGCCCTTCTCCTTGGTGATGGGGGCTCAGAAGCAGCATCTGCCTTCAACTTGGTTTGGGGGGCTAATTAGTTCCCTTTGGTGATTATACAGGACCCAGCCACAGCCCAGGGGAGGAGTGACCAGCTTGGCGGCAGTTTCCCCATGGGGTGCAGCAGCAGTGGGAGAGGAATCCCCCCATTTTGTTTGCAAGCCTGCGGCCGGGGGGGGGGGGGAGGCGGGGGTTAAACTGCCTCCCCTTTTTACTGGGCTTAACGGGGTTTGCTCTCAAGTAGGGTGGCAGGAAGAACCTCAAGGGGCTGAACAGCTGGTAGAAATAATCAAATCACAAGTCTACTTCTAGGCTGCTTGGACACAGCCAAGCAATTCATGGCGTGTCTCTGGGGATTTCTGAGCAAACACAAGACAGACAGAGCCCACGTTTCGCCTCCATCCACATCTGCTAAATAAACAATTGAGCCCCGTTACCCAGAAGTCACCCAACTTGGGCTAATGTCCATTTCTCTTCACCCTAACCCTAACCCTAACCAGAAAGTCCATTAAAGCTCGGTGGAACTGGGGTCGATGGGTTGGGCGAAGACTCTGAGATAGAGCAGGTGGGGTAAGGTCAGGCTCTTCCCCAGCCAGACATTCTCACTGTGCAGCCCCAGGAAGTGCTGCTGGGAATCCAGGGGACTCCCCGGGTGCAGCGTTAGTGGAGACGGGGGAGACGAGAGCAGGGCTGGTGTGCTTGACTTCAGGAAGCCCCTCCCAAAGGTCTGGGGCCCAGGCATGTTCCCAAGGAGCGTTCCTGGAGGTAAACACTAGACTGGCTTTGACAAACTGCTCTGTGCATGCTCAGAGATCTGTTTTGGGTGATTTGTACCTGGAGGCAGTAAAGGACATTTGCAAGGAAACTGGTCTGTGGCTGGGGATTGTTCGAAGGAGAGAAATCCCCCCCCCCCGACAATCGGTTTTCACACCGAATTTGCAGGAGGAATTGCCTTTCCAAAACCCCGTGCCCTTACCTAACTGCCGCTCACCCACCTGTCTCCTTTCCTCCTGCCCTATTACTGTTCCAAAGAAGGGGCATCACTTACTTGATGCCGATCTGTAGGGATTTTGCTGCTTCCCTGCAGAAACAAACGAGAAAGTCAGAGCTGGAAGGAGGGGCCCTGGATTCTCTAGTCCCACCTTCTGCAATCAGGCACGGCACATGGATCCTGCACCCCGCAGGAAGGTGGAGCTTCTTCCCTTCTCTCTGTGGGAGCTACAGCACTTTCTTTACATGCTGGCTTTTTTTCTCAAGAGTTTTCTTGGCCGGCCTGCCTGCCTGCCTGCCTGAATACTCTTTTGTGTGGCTTTGCACTGCAGAAATACACGGGCTGCTTTTGTGCCACAGCTAATAAAAGCTCCTTGTTCTCAGAAACAGTGGGGGATGATTGGAAAACACGGGAGAGGCCCCCGAGGTCGGCGGTGCGGAAGGCCACTTCAAGCTGCCATGAGTGAAGGGGCGCACACAGCTGCTAGCCGCCTACCTGGGATGCCCTGCCGGGGCTTTGCTGCAGCCTAGTGTGGCTTCCTCTGCTCACCCCCTGCTGAAAACTGGAAGATTCCTGCAGTCATGCTTGGCATCGCCCCACTCCCAGTCAAAGCCCCCTCCATACATTCAATGCTCCAAATGCTCTTGTTGAATGTTGTTGGAAAGGAGGCGTGCAGACAAGCTGGCCCCCGGGAGGGCAAGCAGCTGAGCCCCCGCGAGAAGGAAACCCCCCACGAATTCCCTCCAATCCTGTCTCAGAGAAAGCTGGACTTGAGACCCCTTGCGAGTTCTCCACTCCCAGATTTTTTAGTGGGGAATTATTTCATCCCAAGAAGGAATGAATCTTGTTTCTAAAGGGGAATATGGGCTCGTGGCTTTTCTACATGAGGCTTTCAAGCCATCACTTTTCTGTGGAAACTTTACCCTGTTTTTCCTGAGGGTTTTCTGCCTTTATGTTCCCTGGCACAACCACTAGATGGTGCTGCAGTGCAGTAGAATAGCACAAATGCATGAGAGCTTCATGCCGCCACTTTCAAATAATACCGGATTTTCCTTGTTCTTTAAAATCAATCCATCAATCCGTGGAAAGTTGCAAAGAAGGGGAGAGGCCCTGGAGGAGGAGGACATCATGTAAATCGCCTGCAAACTACCCTGAGTGAGGAATCACAAATGCACAATGCATGTAGTGTGTCCAAATGGGCTACACGGTGAGCTCTTTGGTGTCTCAAATCGCATTTACTGGGGAAGTGGCTGGTCAGCAGCTCCAGATTGGGTGGATTTCAGCTGCCACAGTCAGGGGGCCTGTGCCATCCGTACATGCTCCGTGAGCTCTCACCGCAGAAGCAACCCTCCTCCCCCAGAAATGCATCCACAGGTTACTTACTGATGTAGACGCTGATCCCGGCTACCAACAGGGCAGAAGCCACGGTTCCCAGGAGGCCCCCCAAAACAGTGCTCTTTGAGGTGTCTTGGGCTGAAATGAGGGAAAGCGTCAAAGGGAACACTCAAGCCATCTTCCCCTGTTGAGAGGAACACAAGAACAGAAAAAACCCTCCAAGGTCCATCCAGTCCAGCACTCTGTACACGCGGTGGCAAGCAGCTGCCCCCAGGACCCCTCCTGCAGGAGGGGTGCAAGGGCTCCGCCTGGCCAGCTCGCAGCATCGGGGGTGTGAAGGAGGCTGCTTCTGGGGAAGGAGGCAGCACGGGGCCTGCAAGGAGGATCGGCAGGAGAGCCCACACAGTTAGTGGGGAGCGAGAGCTCCGAGCAAGAGCCTCCCCCTCCCAAAGTGGAGTGCAAAGAAATATTCTCTATAGGGCTGAGATCAGGTAGGTTCAATGCCGTCCCACAGGGATAAACCACCAAAAGAATTGTTCTTGCTGATGGGGCGGGAGGAAGCAGGGCCTCCTCTGCGGTGGCCCCAACACAGCCAAGTTGCCTACGAAGGGATCAAGCACCTGAGTCCTGCACTGCAAATCTGAAGGGAAGCTTACCAAACCTCTCCCTCTCTCTCAAAGGATGATGCCCAGTTTGTTCAGTCATTCGTTAGTGCTGTTGTGGGACTGCACAATAGCATATATTTTCATGCTTATTGCTGTGTTTTTAATCATCTGTTGCAGACGGCCTTACCTTCCTGTAGGAATTGGGTTTGTGGTGCACAAGGGGGCATTTCTGAGAGCTTCTTCCCATCCCACGGCCATGATGAACTAGGGCCCCATTAGAGTTCTCCTCCTTCCAACATTATTTTATTTGCGCATTCTCCTCCGCTCCCCTCAACCACGAGGACTGTACCTGGCTTACAGCCTAAGGACCCTTAGTAAGGCAGTGTTGTTGTTGTTTTGTGCAGTCAAGTTGTCCCCAAATTCTGGTGATCCTTTGAATAGGTGACCTCTGAAATTATCCTGCCTGGACGCCAGCTCTTGTACACTCGAGGCTGGGGCTTCCTTGGGGCAGTCCATCCACCTCCAAGTGGGGCTGCCCTTGAAGATGGTCCGGACACTTCAACTGGTTCAGAAGAGAGCTGCCAGGATGTCAACAGGAACCGGCCAGTTTTCACACATAATGCTTGTCCTCTATCATCTACGCTGGCTACTAATTGAAGTCTGGGCCCTATTTAAGGTGCTGGTGATGACCTGTAAAACCCTAAACGGCTTGGGTCTGGGATACCTGAAGGAGCGTCTTCTTCCCTATGTGCCCTCCTGCCCCTTGAGATCTGAGGCAGAGGCCCAACTCTGGGAGGGAGAGTACCCGGAGCAGGGCCTTCTCTGCAGTGGCGCCCTGACTATGGAATACGCTCCCCGGAGAGGCTCAACTGGTGCCTGACATTTCAGTGTCAGCCAAAAACACTTTTTTATTTTCCCGTTATTTTAATGTTTAATTGATTTTAACTGGGGTTTTAGGATATTAATAGTCAGATGCTATGGGGCTGTTCTATTCTACTTATTTATCGTAAGCCATCCCAAGATGTTTGGTAGGGGACAAGACAGAAAAGCTTTTAAAAAATAAATAAATAAACAAACAAACAAATAAGTAAGTTGATCTTCCTTTTCCTCTTCTGCCTTCCACTTTTCCTAGCACAATGGTCTTCTCCAGGGAGTCTCCCCTTCTCATGATGCGCCCAAAACATAACAGCCCCAGGCTATCATTTTTGCTACCAGGGAAAACTCTGAACTAGTTCTGAGATTCTGAAAATTTGAACTAGGACCCGCTTGTTCATCTTTCTGTTGGTCCAGGATATTCATACTTTAGCACAAGCACCGATTATTATAGTCCTCACAGTTGAGCCTTCCTGGACACAAGTAACTCTACAGCTTCCTCCCTGAAATCTGTTTATGCCTTTTGTAGGTCTTTTGTGAAGCAAACGGGTCTTTGTGGCATATTCAAGAGGAAGGCTTTCACAGGCTGGGCTTTTAAAGCCTGCTTCCAGATTCTTTGTGGGACTGAGATCAGCTTTCCCTCTTTCCTGACTTTTATCTATTATTTTTTATTATTTGTTTGGAACACTTATATGTCGCCCCATTCGCAAAAGCCTCAGGGCGGCTTCCAATACAAATAAATAACTATACAAATACATAAAAATCTGGAGACATCCCGGCATAAATATAAAATCAATAAATAAATTCAACAATTAAAATGATGTTTAAATAAAAAGGTCTTGGCCTGGCACCGAAAAACAAATAACGATGGTGCCAGGCAGATCTCTCTGGGGAGCGCATTCCACAAGTGGGGCGCCACCGCAGAGAAGGCCCTCCTCTGGGTACTCACCCTCCTAATATCTTTTACGGAGGGTTCCTGGAGAAGGGCCTCTGCCGCCGATCTCAAGGGGCGGAAGGGCAGTTATGGACGCAGGTGCTCCTTTTGATAACCAGGTCCCAAGCCGTTAAGGGCTTTATAGGTGATAACCAGCACCTGGAATTGGTCTGTCCTGTTACATAACGTCTGGATGGTGTGGTGGGATGGTGGGACAAAGTGGAAGGCGGTAGCTACACTGGTGGAGAATTGCGTTTTGCTTGGCCATTCCATAAAACCAAACCAAACTGGATTCATAGAAACAGAGTGAGTCAGAAGGGTCCTCGCGGGCCATCTAGTCTGACCCCCGGCTTCTACCCTGTAAGCCCCCTTCTCTTCCCATAGCTCCTCACCATATCAGAATGGTGTAAATGAAAACACACCAATCAGTGTGTTTGGATCTAAAAAGGTGTGCATGGGGGCCATGAAAGGGAATGGCTTGTCTGTGGGAGCCAGTCTTCTGATTTCTGCTGCTTGGACCCCCAGAAAACAGGAACAGCTTGTTAGGGCTGGGGCCTCACCTTTGTGTCCTTCCTTTGGGTGAACATCCACATCCCAGCATTTCCAACTCTGCTCTGCCAGACCTCCCCAATTCCTCCAGCCTCTCACCAGGCTCAATCCATTTCCTCCTCAAAGGTTCCCATAAGGACACATGCCCCACAAAACACTCATAGAACTTGCTGAATATGGGATCTGTCTTGATGGCGATCCAACGTCTCATCTGAGTTGGGGAGAACTCCGCTGCAGAGGGTTCCTTCTTCCACGACTTTCCCACCTTTCTTCCACATGACACTGATAGTCTTGGGGTAGAAGCCATAAATGTGGCAGAAGGTACAGTTCACTTTCCGAGCAATCCTCACTTTGGGTTAATCTGCAAAAATGATTGTTCCAGGTTTAGAAAGTGCCTCTTTATTGGCTGGTAAATCAGACACCGCATGCAGTTTTGACGAGGCCCTATTACAGCTTTCCTCTTATGAGGAGGTTAAATCCACTTCTTGAGGTCTAAAGAGTGCAGAGTATGGGAATCTAACAAGAGTAGTCTGAAGAACTAGCTGAGAAAGTCAAATAAGAATTACTGAGTATAAAGAAGATTTAGCAGGACAAATCCCATGATTCAGATTGCTTGCAGAAGTCGCCCTTTCTCCTCACCTCTCTTTTGCAAAGCTCTCCGCTGCTGTATGAAAGATCTCAGTGATTCCAGGCAGGAGGAGGTAGAATAATACTCTTTCCTATGGTGGGGCTTGTACACGACATTTGAGCTATCTGGATGCCCATCGTAAGCATCCTGGTGATACAAATGCGAGTGTCCATCGTCATTCATCTCACAGCCCTCCGTGCACCGCCAGGTGTGAGACCCTGAAAGGGACAGAAGATGAGTGCCAGGATTGCCTTCATGCAGCCAAATCAATTTCTGGTGCCAGCACCCCCATTTCACTGAGAAGCACCCTGATATGGGAGACACTGAGGGTTTACCGACAGGGAGGGGAGTTGGTGCGACCTTTTTGCCCACAGTCCTTTTAGTGACTCTGTTGCCACAGAGGGATTTTGCCCTGTCTTTTAAAAAAACTAATGATAGCAACTTCCTCAACCTGTTGCCCTCCAGATGTTGTTGACTTCAACTCCTATCAGTCCCAGCCAGAATGTTCAATGGGCATGAATTCCAGGGGTTTTATTCAAAACCGCCAGAAAGCACTAGATTAAGGAAGCCTGCATTATATGGCTATCAGCTGTCTTTAATTTAAGTGCTATCTTGTATATTTATTTACACTGGTCTATTGTCTTATCTACTGAAAAGCCCTCCAGGTGGTGTACAACAGTTTAAATACAATAAAAGGTTAATTAGACAGAAAAATAGTAAAACTCTACTTGAAAACAAAACATCAATAAGAGCAGCGGCCAGCCCACCAGGGAGGGTTTCCTGATATATTCAGGAAAAAAATATTAATTTAAAAAGAGATTAAAATTTGTGCAGTGTTGTTAATTTATTTAATTGATTGGTTTTGTTTTTAATTATCTGGTTGTTCTTGGTCTGAGTCTTGAATGTGATTCTGTATTACTTTTCATCACCTGGTATAACCTTTTATTAATTTTATTGCTTTTGTCAGTTTTATTGATTGTACTTTTATTTACTGATTTAGCATCTTGCAAGCCGCCCGGAGGACACTCGGGTTATTGGGTGGCATAGAAGTAAAATGAAATACAGACATACATACATAATGGGATTGAATCTTTTGCAGCAGAAAGCCAGCTAGGAGTCCGCACTCCCCTGGCCAACCGGGCCAACTCCTGTCCAGAACCAGCACACGACAAACCCAGGCCTGGGGAAATGTAATGGGAGAGGCCTTCAGCCACTGGAGGAGAGGCAAGGAAGGGCCAAGGGCTGAAGTGAGCTGGCCTGTTGGAGTAAAGGGGTCCAGCACAGGCGGCTGCTCCAAGGAGAAGAAAACCATGGAAGGTCTGGAGATGATCGAGGACAGGCAGGATCTTCGCAGGGGAGGCGCTGGAGGTGGCACCCATGAAGCAAACGGCCTTGCTGGCTTGGTGCCTCCCAAGAGGGCAAATGGCTTCGATTCTTTGATGCCACCCCAGAGAACCGGGGACTCCGATGGCTCAGAGAGGGAATAAAAGGGAGGGCTGGAGCCCAAGCTGGGGCACCTCTGGAGGAGGAGGTCTGCGGCCCGACCCCGAAGCCCCTGGAGTTTGGGGCCGCTATTCTCGAGAAGACCACTAGGCCCAGGGGAAGTCCTTAGGGTTTCAGACCAGCTAGTGCTTGTTGCTTTAGCGCTTGGGGTGGTCAAATGTCCCAAGGGGAGTGAATATCGGTGACTAGATATCTGCTATCCCTCGTCCCCCTCCTGTTCCCTTCCCCTCACTTCCCCTTTGTGTATTTGTAGTTGTTGTTTGTTACTGTTAGGATGGTATGTATGGTGCGGCCTAGTAAAGTCCTTTCCCCCCAAGACTTGGGTCACAGGGTGCTGGGCCAGGGCAGTTTTGCTTGCTAAGAGGGGAAACTGGGCTTTCCCGTCCCCACGGACTGGGGGTGGTTTGCCTCACCGGAACATCATTAAATGGTTAAAAATAGGGTTGGAGGGAATAAAAACATGCGGTGTATATGTTAATCTGTAGTTTATTAGTATTGTATTTTTAATTTATTAAAAGCTTTTGTATGCCGTCCTATTATACAAGGTCTCAGGATGGCTTACAATATTTAAAAAGACAATTAAAACAACAATTTCAATAAATAATAACACAGAACAATAAATCACAATACAAACAGAGCGACTAAACTTAAAAACCATTAAATTTTAAAATACTGTTTAAATAAAAAGATTTTGGCCTGGCGCCGAAAAGAGTATAAACTTGGCACCAGGCCAAGTTTCTCTGGGGAGTCTGGAACAATTGTTCCAGTGTCTGGAATAATAGTTGTTATTCCATTTATTGTGGTTTTTTAATCTTGTGATTGTGAGCCGCCCAGAGGTGCTATGTCACAATAGGCAGCATACAAATGTTATAAATAAATAAACAACATTGAAAGGATAAAATCAGGGAAGAGGGAGGAGGGAGGGGGAAAGGGGAACTGGACAGCAGCAACCAACAAAATCCCAGCTTACCGAGAACTCCACTTCCAGGGCCTTGTTGGCCCACTAAAATAACGCACCGCTTCTGTCTCAGACAGAAGGCATGCTGCCTTGCGAGGGAAATGATGTGAGGCGAATGCTGCGGCGGTCGGTCGTTCTTACGGGGAATCGGTAGCGGGACAGAACCTCCCCAAGAGAGGAACAAAATGCAGCTCCACCTTTGGGCTTTGGCCCCCCACCTGCCGGGGCAGGTGACCCCTCAGGCCCAGTCCCCAGGGCCCAGTCATTAACTCCAGGTGCCGGCCATCATCTTGGTCATCTCCTGTGCCCTTGGGGCCAGTGGTGAGTCCTCACCCCCTGACCAAAGAGGGAGGTGGACATCTCCCAAAGGCCTCGGACACCTGATTCCCACAAGGCTGGCACCTGGTATTCCGGACTTTTCTCAGTTCCTAAATGCATGCTTCCCCAGTCTTCTGAAGTCTGGAAACCAAATTCACGTTACCGTCCCTGCCCACATCAAAATCAGAGCTGCTGCAAAATATTTTGCTCCCTTGGCATAGTGGCAAATCTTTTCCTACCGAGTAAAGGTTTGTAGTAGCTAACATCCACTACTGTATTCCATGGCCTGATGCAGAAAATCCTACAAGCACATTTCCTCCTCCCAGGCATTACAAAGAACAACCCTCAATAAAATATTGACTTTTCTGGCCCTTCATGTCACCCCATCTCAGCCTTCCTGTGGACTGCCTCCTTAGGTCTAATGGAAGGGCCAAGAGAAACCTTTTTATTTACCCATCATTTTAAGGATTAAGGAATTTTAAATGGTTTTTAATATCAACAGTCACATTTTGTTTTTGTTGGTGTTATGAATGTAACTTATCTATTGCTTTGTTAATTGTCTTAATTATTGTAACTATTATTGTTTTTATTTTAACTATTATTGTTTTAATTATTGTAAGCCATCCTGGGATGATTTTTGTATAGGACAGGGTAAAAATAATTTAAATAATAATAATACTAGAGCCAGTCCCATTTGATGCCCTGTCTTTTAACAGAGATGAAAAAGAGGAGCATAAGGGCCAGCTACACCTGGGGAGACAGTGCTACTCTTCTGAGAAAGGTTGCACTCTTCAGGATCTGTGAAATCAGATGGCACTACTTGTTGTGTTCTCTGCGATCTGCAAAAGGGCAGAAGGACCCCCAGGGGCAAGACACGATGACAATGACAGGCTGACGGTGAGGCTTGGATGGCTGTGCTCCCAAAAGAGGATTTTGGGTGCCTGAAGCGCAGTTCACCCCAGGAGACCCTGGATTCCCTCCCTCCCACCATCCACTCACCGTCTGTCCGGTTGTGGAAATTTGGCAGTCTTGCCAGGATCGCCGCGAACGAAATCTCTCCTCTCCTTGCTGCTTTGGCCGCCCATTCCGCTCTGAGCTCATCCTCAGTCACCCAAGGATCATACGAGGAATGCCGGGGCTGCCTTGTTCTGCTGCTGTAGCTATCGATGAGCGGGTCGTCCAAGTCCGCCACAGCAGAGAAACGAGGCAGATCGGCGGAGGGCTGGGACACGACGGGGCGGAAATAGCACAGGGGGTGTGCGGCAACCTCTGTGAGGAAGAGGCAGACACTCACAAATTAGCACGAACATCGACGGGCCGCTCTGGATCCCGCGCAGGGCCGCCCTGCACCAGCCTCCTGTCCCCCTCGTGGCCAGCCACCCGGCCCAGGGCAACAGCGCCGTGGCCCCTCCCTGCCACGTGCCCCAGAAACAGCCGTGGAAACTAGTAACTCTGCCGCTGAGAGCAGACTGTTGCTGGGCGCGAAGTCGCGTCCGACCCATTGCGACCCCATGGACAACACTCCTCCAGGCCTTCCTGTCCTCCACCATCCCCCGGAGTCCACCCAAGCCCACACACACTGCTTCAGTGACCCCATCCAGCCACCCCATCCTCTGCCGTCCCCGCCTTCTTTTGCCATCTATTGTTCCCAGCATGAGGCTCTTCTCCAGGGGGTCCTTCCTTCTCATTAGGTGGCCAAAGTATTTGAGTTTCATCTTCCGTATCTGGCCTTCTAAAGAGCAGTCAGAATGCATCAGGACAGCAATGTATGCACCCCCCCCCCCCCCCCCCGCTGTTAGCTTCAAGGAGTCCCTTCTTCTGTCAAGGCGGGCAGCTGACTCTTCTGCCCTCGGACCAGATGAGGAAGACATCTTGGATGGAATGGTAGCAAAGTTGTTGTTGTTGTTGTTGCTAGTCGCAAAGTCGTGTCGGACACATCGCAACCACATGGACAACACTCCTCCAGGCCTTCCTGTCCTCCACCATCCCCCGGAGTCCACTCAAGCTCACACCCACTGCTTCAGTGACTCCATCCTGCCACCCCATCCTCTGCCGTCCCCTCCTTCTTTTGCCATCTCTGCATCTCAACACCGGGCGCCTGGTGCTTCCTGAAATGAGCAGCGCTCCAAGGATCTTTGTCAGCCCTCACATGAGCCCGACCCGACATCAGGGAGGGATCATTTGCTGGCCTGTGAGGCTCTGGCCGGCATCTCTGGCCCGCCCTGCTCCGAGCCCTGCGTTTGGCCTGTGCTCCCAATGTTGGAAGCTGCAGCGGGACTGTCGGAGCGGCTGCCCCGGGATCCTTCTCAGGAATGGCCGGCTGAAATACGAAGGCCAAGGCGAAGAGGAGGAAGACCTCTGCCTCTCCTGCTTCGGAGCCAGGCCTTGCTTGCAGAGGGGCTCAGCCTGTGGGAGATGAAAGAGGCAGCTGTTCCGGGGACAGGGTGACACGGACGCTTGGGATGGGGAGGATGAATCTTGGGACATGAGGCCTCGGGATGCAGAGGTGGGAGAGGTGGAAGGGCTTATCTCACACCCTGGGAACCCTCAGAGTCTGCAAGTGCCTGGAGGGAGCATGGGAAAGGAGCCGCAGGGGCCGGATGAGCCAGGCAGCACCCTTGGTCCCCTGATGCAGCCTCAGGACAGCACAACAACCCAAGCAGCCGGGTGCTGCACAGCAAAGAGGCAAAGGGGCCTTCCCAGAGGGGGCCCAGGGTTACCCAAACGGAGGCTTCTCAGAGGTTTGGGTTCTCATCTGGGTTCAATGAACACCCTGTGCATGCTCAGAGACACTTCCTTTGCTGGTTATAGTTTGCTGGACGTTCACTGGAGGATAGAGAAGTATCACCAAAGAACACCCTGTTGCTTTGAAAAGAGAAGGGGGAACAGGCTCCCGAACCAACACAATGAGCTCCCCTCCAGGCCCGCCTATTCTTGCTTCCCCCAGCCCAGTGTGGTCTACTCTGACCGGTGGATCTGGATTTTATGTGTATTATGTTTTGTTTTGTTTTGTTTTATTTTATGTAAGCCGTCCTGAGGCTATGCGATGGGCCAGCATACAAATACTCTAAATAAATAAATAAATAAATAAATAAATGCAGAGCAAGTTGGAATACTCTAAATAAATAAATAAATAAATAAAGAGCAAGTTGAAATACTCTAAATAAATAAATAAATAAATGCAGAGCAAGTTGAAATACTCTAAATAAATAAATAAATGCAGAGCAAGTTGAAATACTCTAAATAAATAAATAAATGCAGAGCAAGTTGACATACTCTAAATAAATAAATAAATGCAGAGCAAGTTGACATACTCTAAATAAATAAATAAATAAATGCAGAGCAAGTTGGAATGCTCTAAATAAATAAATAAATAAATAAAGAGCAAGTTGAAATACTCAAATAAATAAATAAATGCAGAGCAAGTTGAAATACTCTAAATAAATAAATAAATGCAGAGCAAGTTGAAATACTCTAAATAAATAAATAAATAAATAAATGCAGAGCAAGTTTTTTTCCTCCTGAAGTACAGGAGGAAAAGTCCTACCTTCCTAGACCTTGTCCATTTCCCCCCCGGCCTTTTTCCACTTTGTAATGAAGTGAGGGGTCAAACTTGCTCCTGTACCAAGACTGCTTCTTCCTGCTTCACGACTGGAGGTAAAATACATCCTTTATATGCATGTGTGCATGGTTTTAATTTCTTGGGTTTGCCTTGCTCTTTCTATATATTCTGTCCACCAGCCAGAATGCAGCCAGTGTGGACTAGCTGCCCTTGAGCGGATTTGTGGCTTTCCACCTTGTTCTGGCTGCAATTTTAATGTTTAAGCTTCCTCACTCTAAAACCTCCCAGAAGAAATGCCTGGAAAGCCCCAGGATGGCGATGCCAGGACAAAAGGCTGGATACAAGTCTGTAGAGGACTTCTCAAAGCCCGACAGCCAGGGGTGCAAAACCTGGAACCCGGCCTGGCAGGCCAGGTGGGCAGGAAGGGACCGACCCCTCCTTCCCTGGGCATCGGCCCCTCTCCTTGGCCAACCCTTCCTTGTCTGGCAGCTTCTCAGTTTCTCTCCAGTTGCTCCCCGTTCCAGAAATGGAAATGCCTCTCTGTGGTCTTCCTTGCTGGCACTAAGAGCTTTAAGTTCACATCTGCTGTATTCTTGGCCCTGCCCCTTTGCCTTTAGCTCTGCCCACCCCTGGAATGTGGCTCCGGAGCTTCACATCCTCGGTTGAAGCACTTCCCTGGCCCAGCTCTTAGCAGAAGTGGAGGTCTGTGGTGAGGAGGAGACCTGACTGCCACAGCCCAAGAAGGGGAAAGACGTCTTTACGCCTCCTCACACCCCAATCTCAAGCTGGCTCTTGCATGGAGGGCTGTAGACCAGAAGAAAAGCAGGAGAGGTGGCGCTGGAGATAGAAACATAGAACACAGAAACAGAGTGAGTCAGAAGGGACCTCCTGGGCCATCTAGTCTGACCCCCGGCTCCAGCCAGCTCCACTCACGACATGCCCACCATGTGCATGTGAAGATGTGAGATGAAGCCAGGGAGAAAAACTCAGTGATGGGTTTGCTGTGTGAAAGCATCAGGGATTTCTAGTGCAATCTGCTAATTATGGAGGAGTCCCATGTAGAACTAGTGGGTGTGGTACATAAATTTAATAAATAAATATGGAGGCTATAGAATTCTAAGTCGGTGTTATGCAATTTGGGTTTGTGAGAATTCTGTTTGTGGATTCATTATTTTTACAGAGTATTCTCAAGCATTTGCTTTCTGTTGGCCTCCTGTCCAGATTAAACACAAACACATCTGAATCCATTAAGTAGTAAACTCAGAGAAGCAACATGACAGCTATGGGAGAATCGCAGATCCTGTATTAATTACAGTTAACACAACCCTGTAGGCAGAACAGTGAGCTGTGAACTCAGCAGGGCAGAGATGCAAATCTTGTCTCACTTCCAAAACAAGCGCGGGAAGGAGAAAGGGGGGTGCCAGCCCCCAGCGGTACTCACCAGAGTGGTTCCCCGGGAGGATAGCAGCTGCTCCCAAGAGCAAGCTGTGCCACCAAAGCGGCCCCATTGGGACTGGAAACCCCAAGGAGACTCGTTGTGTTCTCTTCCCTCCCAGTTCTGAATCTGGGCAAAAGTCAGGATCACCAAAGAGGGTGATTGGCTTTTGGCCAATAGGAAAATAAAATGTTCTCTCCCCTCTGTCAACAGTTGCTGAATGGGACTCGCTTGCCTGCAATGCAGTCGTTTCGTATCCTTGCACAATTTTAAATCAACAGCATGTTTAATTTTAATGCAAGTGCAAATCACCCCTCTTGACCCCAGAAATATCTTCCAGTGCCTTGCAAAATTTCTCTAAGGAATGACTGCTTATGCTGTGAATTTTAGGGCTACTGTACAAATGACTGAACAACAAAAGATATCATAGAATCACAGGATCGTAGAGTTAGAAGGGGCCAGAGGGCCATCAGGTCCACTCCCTGCTCAGTGCAGGGCGCCAAGTTAAATATGGCTCTGCTGCAAGGGAGGTGTATCCTGCACCTTCCCCTGCAGTGCTCAGAATAAAGAGCCTCTCTCCTTGCATTTTGAATCTCAGCAGTTTTATTGAAAGAACACCCAGGCAGCCTCAGCAGAGAACCCAAACTTACAACAGCACTGCCAGGTAGAGGTGAAACCAACTACAAGCTTTTAGAACATATACAGAGTGTTTTATAGGTACTGTGTCACGTAGCCGTGGGGCAATGGTGACAAAATAACATAGACCATAGAAACAGAGGAGTCAGAAGGGGTCTCCCGGGCCATCTAGTCTGACCCCCAAAATAATGAGGACCAGTGCTTTTTTTGTAAGAAAAAATGTGCCGGAACTCATGAAATTATTTACCTTTCGTACGTAGTCAATCACTGCACACACACCCACACACGTCAGTTGTGTAACGAAACATAATGGTTGCCACCCGCAGTAAGCCCAGCGTGCGACCACACAACCAATCACAAGCCGAGCAGCACCACAAGCCGAGCAGTGCCATCACAACCAGTGCGGACGGAGTACGCACACATCGGATTCGAAACACAAGCAGCCCGCATGCACCGTTTTAATGATTTTCCTGCTGAACTGCTACGCTCGCCGGGGCAATTCAAATCCACGTGGACCAAACATCAAATTTTCAAAAGTTACTTTTAAAATTTGGAAAATATATGGAAAAAAGGTGCCGGATCTCCGTCCCAGTGGGTCCTATGAGAAAAAAAGCACTGATGAGGACAGAGTCAAAAAGAATGTGAGAGACCTGCAGAGGGGGCTTAACACAACAGCATCTCTGATTACTGGGTATTGACATAATCAATCAGGGAGGCTGGGATTCTCCTGTGAAAGAAATCAGGAGGGTGGGTACTCGGAGGAGGGCTTTCTCTGTGGTGGCACCTACGTTATGGAAAGTGCTCCCCAGAGAGGTCCGCCTGGCGCCGTCGTTATTTGTTTTTTGGTGCCAGGCGAAGACCTTTTTATTTAAGCGGCATTTTAATTGTTAATATTATTGGATTTTATCTGGCCAGGGCGACTTATTTTATATTGTTATTTTTGCATTTTAACTTAATGTTTGTATTTTTTAATTTAATGTTATAATTATTTTTTAACTTAACGTTGTAAGCCGCCCCGAGGCTTCGGCGAGTGGGGCGGCATAAAAATGTTTTAATAAACAAATAAATAAATGAGGGTGATTGCAATGCTGTTGGAGAACCAACATTGCAGCCTTATCAGCTGTTGCTGTTGCAAGCAAAAGAACAGACAGGGGTTAACCTCCCTTGCAGCATCTCAGGTGAGCCGAGGGTTCGAATCTCGTGCTTAAAGGAACAGCTCTGACCACAATGCAGAACAGAAGCATGTCTTGGAATTTTTGTACTTTCTGAGAAAGAGGCCCAGGGACACAACAGCTGTGATTTTATAATGCCAAGGCATAGGTAAGCAACCTTTTGCTACCAGGATTTATCTAATTTTCCCAACATTGCATCCTCGCCTGCAAAGCTTGAAAGAACAAGTCTCTTCTGGAATGGCCACAGGGGAGGCACGGGGTGGGCCGGGGCCCCTTCACTGCGCACAGAATCTCTAGAGCAACACTTCCCCGGTGCAGCTTTTACCATGCAATCACGCGGCCTCATTCATGGAATTTTATAGGCTGTGGAGAAATGCACAGGCCATTTTCCACTGTAAAATACGGTTTTGCTCCTCACGCTCTTGTTGTACTCGGCTGGGCTGGACCCCCTGTGTCCTCTGGCGGGAAAGCCTCAATGGCAGCAGCAACGAAGAAAACCAGGTTCATTCAGGAAAGACAACTTTCGCCTTGAACCTCAGCAATTTTATTGAAAGATCACCCAAGGCCCCTGCAGTTCCTTAGGACGGCATGCTCCCGGGGAGTGGGTCTCACGCCAATTACAACATCACAACCCAGTGTGGTGTGGTGGTTAAGAGTGTGGGACTGGGACTCAGGCGATCTGGATTCGAGTCCCCGCTCAGCCATGGAGCCCACTGGGTGACTTTGGGCCAGTCACAGACTCTCAGCCCAACCTACCTCACAGGGTTGTTGTTGTGGGGATAAGATGGAGGAGGATGTAAGCTGCCTTGAGCCCTTCGCAGGAAAAAGGCAGGATATAAATCGAAAAATAAATAAATAAACAAACCCATGTGCAGACACTTTGATGACCTGCTATACACCAATGCAGAGTAAGTTTCCAGATAATGTTGGCACAATAGCATCTTGATGTCTTTAGGAGTGACATAATGTTCGAAACCGATCAGAAATATTGGTAACAACAGGATGGAAAGCATTACTGATTGCTTTATTGATAGGTCAAGCTAGTAAATTGTTGACAGTTCAGGTTGGCCTGTGTGTCTGTTTGTCAAACATGCAAATGTGTCTAACCATTCAGGAAATCCGGTTTGGCAATTACACTCAGCAGGGTCTTGCCTCTGTGGGACTAGATGCTTAGCTGGGCCCATTCAGAAACAAATGGGCACCATTGTTTCAGTTTGCTGCTGAGAACACAGGTATTTCCTCGCTGGCTGATAGTGTGGGCCTCCAGCAGCTTCTCAATCCAGCTAGGAATGCCATCTTCTTAAAGCAACAGCAACGCTAAACAGCAACCAGGCTGGGAATTCTGCTGCCTTGGGAGAAACAGGTGTCGATTTGATTTTATAACGCAAAGACACATATAAGGGGCGTTTTTCCACCAGGATTTATCTGAAATTTTCCGACACCTTCAATACTATAAAAGCTTTGTGTTTGGTTATGTTTGGTGCAGTTCCTTCTTGTGTCCTTCCTACTCACATATATCTCCTGGTTTCCTTGGCTGGACTGTTTCTTGATAAAGTGCTGCTGGTTTATTTCTCCATTCGGGACTTGTGCCTCTCTTTCCTTGGACCCGAAAAATGCAATGCTCAGAATCAGCGTGGTGTAGTGGTTAAGAGCATGGGACTGGCACTCAGACGATCCGGGTTCGAGTCTCCGCTCAGCCATGAAGCCAACTGGGTGACTTTGGGCCAGTCACAGACTCTCAGCCCAACCTACCTCACAGGGTGGTTGTTGTGGGGATAAGATGGAGGAGGAGAATGACGTAAGCTGCCTTGAGCCCTTTGTAGGAAAAAGGCAGGATATACATTGAAAAAAAAAAAAAATCACAAGCACAAGCAGAAGCACCTAAGCTCAGCTGCTGAGCCACAGTCCCTTCTGTTCAGCCACCTGCGTTCTGCCCAGCTGTGCTCCTTGGGGGGTCCTGCGTGTTGTAAGTCAGGTCATCAAGGAGGGTGGCCTTCTCAGCAGTGGCACCCCGAATCTGAACCTATCTCCCCCAGAATGATTAGCCTGGTGCCCTCTTTATGCTCTTTTTATTTCCCATTATTTTCACTGCTGGGATGCTTTTAATGGTTTTACTGTCTGGTTTATAATAAATAATCTGCTTTTGTGCCTTTTCTGCTGCCCTTGTGGATAAATGGAAGTTTTACAGTGGCATTAGCTTTGGATTGTTGGATTTTATTGTCATATTAATTGTTTTAAACAATACTTTTACTGTACAGTTTTGAACTTTGCAATCTGCTCAGGGGGGCTTATTGGCTAATGCGGCTGGATAAAAATCCAATAAATAGTAAATAGTAAATAAATAAATCAAGCTGGAGGAAGGCAAGTCTGAAATGGGCTTGGAACTGGCAGCTGTCAAGAGCAGAGAGCAAAGATCTGGAACAAAAGCAAGCTCTGGATGGCAAGCAAAGCTTCTTGTTATTACAGCAAGCTAAGCTTTCCATGTTGTTCTGATGTGCCTTCAAGTCATTCCAACTAATGGAGACTGTATGAATGAGCACCCTCCAAATTGTCCGGTCCTTGGCAGCCCCGCTCAGCTCTCGTAACTCAAGGTTGCGGCTTCCTTTGTGGAATTCCTGTTTGGTCTTCCAAATATTTTGTACTTGGTCTTCTTCCTTTGACTTTTCCTAGTATGATCATCTTCTCCAATGAGTCTTGTCTTCTCTTGATGCCCCCCAAATAGGACAGCCTTGGCTTCCTCATCCTTGCTTCTGGGGAAAGTCCTGCCTCGACTTGTTCTCCTCCAACACAGTCTTTCAAACACAACATTTCCTTGCTGTGTGCTTGCTTCACTGTCCAGTTTTCACACCCATACAATTTTGGTATGTAATAAAGAAGATAATGAGAAGAAAGGACTCCCTGGAGAAGAGCCTAATGCTGGGAACAATAGATGGCAAAAGAAGGGGACGGCAGAGGATGAGGCGGCTGGATGGAGTCACTGAAGCAGTGGGTGTGAGCTTGAGTGGACTCCGGGGGATGGTGGAGGACAGGAAGGCCTGGAGGAATGTGGTCCATGGGGTCGCGATGGGTCGGACACGACTTCGCTACTAACAACAACAACAATAAAGAAGATATTTGGACTGCCAGTGAGGAATGGAATAGGATGTTGGAATGTTCTGTACAATGGAATGTTGAATTGGCATCTCCCTGTATGATTTCTGTAGATTTAAATTTGAGGTTGAGAGCATCATCATCATCATCATCATCATCATCATCATTTTTCTACCTTGCTATCAGCCCAAAGACTCTCTGGGCTGTTCACAAACCAAAATTACAATAGAGCACATGATAACATCACAAAAATGCAATTAATAAATACTATAATACAATCATCCACCCTCCACCACCACAACTAAAACAATCTCAGCGGTAGAGTAAAAACTACTAGGGAAATGTGAGGGATCCATTCTGGGAGTGGGGATCCATTGGCAGAAGCTTTTGCTCGGAGACACCAGCCGGCTTCCTCACAGCTGCGGGTTCGACTCCCTGCAGGACGATTGCCAGGAATCGAGTCCCGTGTGACGCCATGCAAGTGGCGCCTGCTTCTCTGCACGGCACTCGTGGCCTTTGCTCGTGCTTGTTTGTGCAACCAGGTGTCCTGCAAGCGTCCGTGGACTTCCCCTCAGCTCTGCTTGCTTTCCAAGACAGGGCCAAGCACTGGAGAAAGCCCCCAAACGGACGAGGGATGCATTCCGTAGAGCAATTCTAGTTAATGCGGCAAACAAGGACCTTTTCTGTATACTGGGCTTGTTAAGCGGGGGCTTGTGAAGCAGTTGTTCTGTGCTGCTCGGTGCTGGTGATATAATGAGCACAAAGCCTGTCCTGCAGTTTGTTATGGCTGGAAGCCATTGCTTGTGGCATTTTTCTTTTTAAAAGATCTGTGAGAACGGCTGATGTTCATCCCCTTCGAAATTCCTCTGATGTGCAGACATACTGCTGGGAGGAGGCAAGGGCTGAAGGGCCATGGATAGGCAGAGGACCCTCAGCTCTCTGTCTCTTTTGCTGGTGAGGTGGTGGCTGTCCTGAATCAGTGTCTGGACTCAGTAATGGGCTGGATGAGGGCCAATAAGCTGACCCCTAATCCAGACAGGACGGATTGCCTTGCGATCCACCTGCCCAGTGGGTGGGCCTTCAACCTGTCCTGGATGGGATTGCAGTCCCCCTGAAGGAGAATGCTTGTTGTTTGGGGGTGCTCCTGGCCCCCGAACTATTGCTTGAGTTGCAAGTGGACTCAGTGGCGAGGGGCCCCTTCTATCAGCTTAGCCTCCCTTACCAACTGTGCCCCTGTCTGGATGGGCACAGCCTGGCCACGCTCCGGCAACATCCCGCCAGGATTGTTGTCGCACCCTCTGTGTGGGGCTGACTTTGAAGAGGGTCTGGAAACTCCTGATTCGGAAGAGAATAGCCTGGCTATTAATGGGGGCTGGCCCATGCTCATCCGCTTTCAGCTGCATTGGCTGGCAGTTGAAGTCCAGGCCTGAATCAAAGTGCTGCTTTTAACATTCAAAGCCCCCGGGGCCTGGAGAGCTGAAGGAATGCCTTGTCCTACTCAGGGAACCCCCCTCAAAAGAAGCAAGGCGGTGACAACCAGGAGAAGGGCCTTTTCAGTGGTGGCACCCTGTCTCTGGAACACACCACTAATCTGCACTCGTCAGCTGGCCCTGAAAGCCCAGTCCCTGTCTACCAGTCCCTGTTAAAATGGCACCCCAAAGAATTTGCTCCCCTGGCTCTGGCTGTGAGAGGATCCTGCCACAGCAAGCGCCAAATCCCACTGTTTGCTCATCATGCAGAAGAAAACAATACTTGAGAGTCTTGCTTAACCTTTGCAGGCCCCAGCCTGTGTCAGGCCCTCCGACTCTGGGAGAGGGGATGTTAAGCTCTCCTGCCCCCCATTTCCCCCTGAAATTCTGAAAGGGGATTGAAAAAAGAAAGACTGACTGACTGACTCTGTTGGTTCCAATGGAGGTTTTCTTCTTTAAGGCCCTTCCCCAGGAGATCCCCCGAAATTGCAGGGAGAAACAGGGTGCCAGGGAGGATTAAGACCCCCCCCCTTCACATTTCTGATCCAAAGTGGACCCATGCAGACACATGAGAGGAAGGGAGACCATCACACACGGCTACAGCTCGTGAGCTTGGCAGAGCCACTGTGGTGAGGTTGTTAGCATGGTGCATTAGGGACCTGGGAGATCCGAGTTCTAGTCTCCGTTCACCTCTCAGCCATGAAGATCACCAGATGGCTTTGGACCAGTCCCTCACCTACCTCACAGGGTTGTTGTTGTGAGGATAAAAAAAGGAATGGAGACCTATGTAAGCTGCCTTGGATTCCTCACAAGAAGCTAAATGGTGGGATGCATGCAATACAGAAACAGGGGGATCCCTGGAACCCCCGCAATGCACAGCCATGAGGCATCAGAGCCACCCTGAGACTCAAGGATAGGCTAGACGTGCACGTGGTAGGCGTACTGGGAGTGGAGCCAGCCAGAGTCGGAGGTCAGACCAGATGGCCTGGGAGGCTTCTGTGGACTCACTCCTTTCTATGTTTCCAAGCCACATGGGTTGACATGCCATGGGAAGCCAGTCCCTGCAGCATTTCAGCCTGAGGACACCAAGTTGCCTGGTCTCTGTGTTTCTATGCTACAGCGCTGCTTTTATACAACTCATGTACATTTATGTGCATTTTCAGGCTGGGTAAATGGTGTTGCCAGAGTTTATCTGAAGTTTGAGAGGGGGAAGAGTTCAATTAATATTTTTTATTCATGCAGTGTATCTTTAATCCAGAATAAAAGCCACACAGAAAACTGCAGTTTATACAAGTTAAATAAATAGTAAGGCGTGCCTGAGGCCACTATAACGGTAAAATTATTCCGGGAGATGGTGCTGTGCAAAATCCTGGGAAATCGGAGCGCCCAGTTGGGGATCCGCGATCCGGGTTTTGCTTTCCTTCCGGAGGGGGCGGGCAGGAGAGGCGTCGCTTCCGCCCCGGAGATCGGGGAGGAGCAGGAAAGCGGCGCGGCGAGACGAGGCGCCTGGACGATTCCCTGGCGAGCCCGGGGCGCGACCGGCCGGCGGGACCCTCGGCCGGGAGGAGGCGGCCCCGTGGGGTGAGCGGGGCGGGCAGGGCGGGGGGGCTGGGGCAGAGCCG
>NW_025335844.1:9382-22490 GCF_004798865.1 Varanus komodoensis | reverse complement strand
CCCAGGCATGGGAGGGGGGGGGGGCTGCTCGGGGGACGCGATCCCTGCTCTCCAGGGGCACATCGCGGCGCGGCCCCATTGCGCGGTCCCCTCTCGAGAGCCTCCGCGGAGAGGGATGCAGCCCCGGGCGACCCTGGGGCCGTGGGCCCGGTCCCGGCAGGCGCCGTGCGGGGGGAGGAGGGGAAGGATTTCTTTTTGCCCCCCCACACGAAAGGACGGGGCGCAGCAACCCCTCCCACCTCGTGCGCGCCCCCGCAGGGCTGCGCTTGCACGACCTGCCCCTAGGGAGCTCCGTGCAGCTCCGGGGCGGGAAGGCGATCGGGGCGGCCTCTCCGCGAGGAAGGGCGCGATCGCTTCGCCCCCCGTGGCCGGAGCTGGAGCAGAGAGGAGCTGAATTCCTCGCTAGGGACATGCCCAGGAGACTGTCCGTTGCCCGGCGGGATGGGGAGAACTGCGCGTCGGAATCGCGGGTGACGCGGACCCGGCTAGGCCCCCGTTGCAGCAGCCCCTGCACAGAGGGAAAGGGGTAACATTCCCGGCACTGGGACAGAAGGGGATCAGCTGCCTCGGCCATTAACTCCCAGCGACCTTTTCTTTTTGCCTTGATTCTCAATCAGGGGATTGGCTGAATGCCTAGAAGCACTTGGCTCCATCTATCCTTTCCTCAAGACCAGGAGAACCAAAGTGAGGAGAGGAATCGAAAAAGCAGGACCGAAACCAGGTAAAGAATCGGGGGCAAAGCAAATCCTCTCTTTGGCCTAGTGTGGGCAAAGCAGGAGCCCAAATCCGAGAAACTCCAGAAAGACGGAGAAGGGGAATGGGCGCCCCCTGGGGTAAAAATCAGCATTCTTTCTTTGCGTATCGAATATATTTGTAATCCAAACAATGGTTGAAATGTGAAAGGGCATCAGCTAAAAGCACTATCTTCATTTCAGTGAAAAAATTCCCACAGGGAAAAGCCATATAGATGCACAGAGCATGGAAAGGGTTTCTGTACACATGGATCTCTTGGTGCATATCAGAGAAGGGATATCAGAGAGGAGCCGCATCCATGCGTGGAAGATGAGAGAGCTTTTGTGCTGGTGAGGGTCTTTTTCAGAAAAGTGGCCCCCATGGTGGGGAAGCCACTATATGCAGGGACTATATGCAGAGACATAATATGTGGTGGGTTGCAGGACCTAGTGGATATTCAATGAGTTTCTCTTTTTTTTTAAGCTGTTTTATATATTTAAAAAAATAAAAATAATATTTTTTAGCAGATTCAGAAGTTGCTTTCCTGCATCTCTCCTCCTCATTTTTGCTTTGAAAAATAAATTGTAATGCAAATTTTGATGCAGGATGCCACACGTCATGTATTTCTATGGGCATGCTCTGAGTGTGTGAGTGCAGTTTTATTAGTGTCGTTTGGTTGCTACTGGAGATGGTTGCTACTGGAGATGGCGGTTAAAACAGGTGGTGCGGAGACGACAGATCGCCTCATCACTGCCTGTCCATTGCCTTCCAAAAAGTGATCCCCTGTGGATCACACTACCACATATGTAAATGAGCTCTGTGCTCATGTTGAGCTTATGTTTGTTCTCTGCAGAAATGCTCCTAATCGGATCAGTGTTATGCTCATTGTGTTGCTGTGGACCCGTTTCTGGGGTGTCAGTTCTGCGCTGATTCTGCGTCTGTGGACACGCTTTTGGGGTGTCAGTTCTGCACTTATTCTGCGTCTGTGGACATGCTTCCGGGGGGGGGGGCGTCATTGCTGGTATCTTGTTTTTGTAGCACTGTATTTATTGGTATTTTAGTAATAGCAATTTTGAATCCCTAGGAAACAATTATGTCAAGAAAGAGAAAAATTGACTCCGAGTGCAGGCTATTCCAAGAACAGTGGACTTACGATTACTTTTTCATGCAGTCCAAGGAAAGAGCGGTTTGTCTGATATGCCAGAATTCAGTGTCTGTGTTCAAGGTGTACAATTTGCGTCGACACTACGAAACTCAACATAAAGATAAATATGATTGTTTGGTCGGACAGGCGAGAAAAGACAAACTATTAGAACTGAAAAATGGATTGACAACACAGCAAAATACTTCTGTGAAGCAGAAGCAGCAGCTAAATATTTCATCGCTGCGAGCAAGTTTTCAAGTTGCCAAGCTCATTGCGAGCACTGGCAGGCCATTCTTAGAGGGAAAATTTGTGAAAGAATGCCTTCTTTCTCTTGCCAAAGGGATGTGTCCAGAGAAGGCCGATTTATTTAGTACACTGAGTCTTTCAGGACCTACAATTACACGAAGGATTGAAGAAATGGGGGCCAATCTGCATCAGCAATTACAAAAGGCCTCAAAACAACTTTGCTATTTTTCACTGGCACTCGAGAAAAGCAATGATGCTCGTGATTCTGCACAACTGCTCATTTTCATTCGTGGGACGAATGCTCATTTCGAAGTCACAGAGGAGCTAGCTGCACTGAAAAGCTTCAAAGGAACAACCACGGCAGAGGATATCTACGAAAAGGTTTGCCAGACTGTGGATGAGCTGGAGCTGGACTGGGCGAAGCTAGCCGGTGTGGCGACTGAGGGTGCTCCTAGCCTGGCGGGGCCTGTGGAAGGCGCGGTCGCGTGCATCAACCAGGCGATGGACAGGCACCACCACGCGCGCCCCATTGCCGTGCGCTGCCTCATCCGCCCGCAAGCGCTGTGCTGCAGTTCGCTGCAGTGGGACTCCGTCATGAAAACGGTGGTGTGGTGTGTGAACTTCCTTCGGGCTCATGCGCTAAACCACACAGAGCTTCGGGAACTTCTGTCTGAGCTAGAAGATACGCTGCCCCACACAGAAGTCCGCTGGCTGAGTCGAGGGAGAGTGTTGAAACGCTTCTATGACTTGCTTCCACAGGTCTCTGCTTTTCTGCTTTCGAAAAACAAAGACGTGCCAGAGCTCAGAGACGTAGAGTGGAGGTGGCACCTTGCCTTTCTGACTGACGTGACAGAGCTGCTCAACAGTTTCAGTGTGCGGCTCCAAGGAAAGGGGAAGCTCATCAGTGATATGCATTCCCACGTGAAAGCATTTCAAGTAAAATTAGACCTCCTTGTTAAACAAGTGGAGGAGGAAAACTTCTGCCGTCTCCCCACAACTCAGAAGTTGCTGGCGGAAAAACCAGCAGTTGCGTTCCCAAAGAAGACCTGTGTGGATTCACTGGAAATGTTGCAGAAGGAGTTTCAACTGAGATTTAAAGAGCTTCATCTCCATGAACTGGACATACTGCTTTTCCGGAACCCTTTTTCTGTTGACATTGAAGTTGTTGATCCGATTTACCGAACGGAACTGGCCGAACTACAGAATTGTGACTCTCTGAAAGACGCATTCAAGTCAAGCAGCCTTACCAGTTTCTATGCCTCTCTCTGCTCTGAGACGTATCTTAATCTCAGGAACCACGCGCTCAAAATGGCAACCCTCTTTGGCAGCACCTATGTCTGTGAACAGACTGTCTCCCGAATGAAACACCTGAAATCTCCAACCAGGTCCAGACTAACTGATGCACGCTTGCTTCACTTGTTACGACTGGCAGTGACAAATATGGAACCGGACATTGACCATCTCATTAGCCAAAAGCAGGCCCATACTTCCCATTGAAAGACTAATAAGTTTATGTGGATTCAAATTGTTCTTCATTTTAAATACTGTATTGTTTTTTCCTGGTTTTTGCACTACAAATAAGATATGTGCAGTGTGCATAGAAATTTCTTCATATTTTTTTCAAACTATAGTCGGACCCCCAACAGTCTGAGGGACAGTGAACTGGCCCCCTGCTGAAAAGTTTGAGGACCCCTGCTGTAGATGGTTTACATGATAAAAGCCAACAACTTAATACTTCATAAACAAAACAATTAAATCCACAGTATCAATAAATAATAAAAATAAGGTGACAACACCATCCTAGCAGGAACACGAAGCAATAGTTTAGCAACAGATTGGAAAAATCTTAAAACATCACAATTCAGAATACTAAAATGTAGTTTAAAATACCAATTGAAATCAAACTCCCAACTAAAATATGCTAAAATGCAGCTTGACTAAAAATGCCCTGTTCTGGTGCTGGAATGTGTACAAGGACAGTGCTTGGTGAGTATCTCTGAAAAGTTGATTCCATCGATGGGGCACCACAACCAAGAAGGCCCTGTCCCGGGTTGCCGTCCTGCTAGCTTCCTGTAGAGACATCTCCCAGAGCAGGACCTCAGATGACCATCTTAGGGTCTGGGGAGGCTTATATGGATGGAGACTTTCTTTCAGATATTCAGATCCTAAAGCAGATCCTAAAGCATTTACGGCTTCATATGTTAAAAGGAGCACCTTGAAGCGGGCCCAGACTTCAGCGGCAACCAATGCAATTTGTAGAGGACTGGGGTTAAGTGTTTGGGATTACCCGTCCCCACCAGCAGCCTAGTTGCTCTGTTTTCACCAACTGTAACTGCACGGCCATTTTCAAGAGCAGCCCTACGTAAAGCACATTACAGTTTACTTTTTCTTGGTCCTGCCTGACTAGGTACAGTCAAAGTTGACAAATTAACTGGAGTTGATAGATGGCACTCCTGGCCACCAAGACAGAGTCCAGAAACTCCCCCAAGCTCCAGACCCTGTCCTGTAGAGGGAGCAACCCAATCCAAGAGGGGGAAATAGTCCCCATCTGGACATCGGAGCCACCTTTCAATGTCACCTCTCTCCTGCCTGGATTAAGTTTCAGTTTGCTGGCCCTCATCCAACCCATCACCCCAAGCACAGGACCATCACCGTCTCACCTGAGTTGGATGAAACAGAGGCAGAGCTGAGCATCATCAGCCCACACCCCATGACTTCTCCCAGCCACTTCACGCACACGCTGGAGACCATGGGGCCCTGCGGGGCTCGATGACATACTTGCCATCGTGCGGAGTTGCATTCCCCCAGTGGCAGCACTTGGAATCCGCCAACCAGGGAGACGAACCGCTGCAGAGCAGGGCCCTCGATCCCTGACCCAGCCGGCCTATCCAGGATGCGATGGTCAAGCGTACCGAAAGCTGCCGAGAGGTCCAGGAGGACCAGCAGGGACACCTGCTCCCTCTTCTGCTCCCAACGGAAGTCATCCCATGGGGCAACCAAGGCAGTTTCCGTTCCATAATCGGGCCTAAAACCGGCCTGGAATGGGTCCAGCTACTCGGTTTCTTCCAAGACGGCCTGGAGTTGCCCAGCCACCATGCGCCCAAGCACCTTGCCCAGAAATGGGGCATTGGCCACCAGCCTCACATGGATCCGGGATTGTCCTCTTCAGAAGGGGCCGAGCCACTGCCTCTTTTCACAGAGTAAGAACCAGCTTCATATGTCAGGGACGGGACGGGATGCAGTGAGATCGAATGCAGCACAGATGGGGATCTGGCAGAGGCAGTCTGGGTGGAACTAAGGGGTTTTGACAGGGAGAGGGGCCTGACGGTGTGGGTACGTTATCGCCCTCCGGCCAACTTGAGAGCCCTGGCAGATCAGATTCTAAGGATATCGGGGGAGGGACACCGTAATTATGGGAGATTTCAGTCTCCCGGATATTAGTTGGGAGACTCACTCAGCCAGGTCGCGTCGCTTCCCAGATGCTATTGAGGGAGGGTTTCCAAGCAGAGGGTCCTGTGGCGACGAGGGTGGGGGACACATCCTTGACTTGGTTTTGACCAACAGGGAGGAGCTGATAGATGGGATACAGATTTGGGGAGCTCTGGATGCGAGTGATCACTCCATCCTTTGCTTTGAGAGCAGGGGACTGGGACGTGCAGAGGCATCTTCGAATTCCTGTGAATCACAAGCTGAATGTGAGCCAAGCATGAGATGCAGCTGCAAAAAGGGCAAATGCTACACTGGGCTGCACTCAGGGAAGGATCACTTCCAAACCATGTGGGGAACTGGTCCCCTCCACTTGGCATTGGTTAGGCCTCCTCGTGAGTAGTATGTGCAGTTCCGGGCACCACAGTTCAGGAAAGATGGGCTGTCAGGCAGAAGAGGGCTGGGATCCCTTCCTGAGCATCCGGGACTGCAGGACCTGGGATGAGGGGCTCCAGGGGCAGGAAGCCAGATTCCGGGCAGGCGTCAGCCGGACTGGGTGATGATACAAATAATGTACATTTGCTTTTTCTGCCTGGGTAAACAGAGAGAGAAGCGTTCTTCTGAGCCCCAGTGCAGGGGAAGCACCCCGGTAACAGGCAGGCTGTGAAATCCCCCGTGCGAAGCATGAAAGGGACTCCATTCAAGAAACTGAAACCGAAGGAGCAGCACATTGAGCTGGGGAAACCACCTGTTTTGGTTGGTAACTGATTGATTGCAGAAGACTTGGCTTTTGCCTTGTTTTCAAGCATGGGATTGGAAGGGCCGTGAAAATAATACGGCTGCACCTGTCATTTCAACAAAAACAAAAGAACAGGGAGGAGGAGAGAGCTCTCCAAGGGCAGAGGGAATGTAAAAAGTGTGGCAGAAAGCTGGGAAGGCACGGAAAGGAAAAGGCCTCTGTGTCCCAGAGCGCCGGCAGCCACGGCCTCCAGGTTCAGTAACTGATCTTTACTACACAACCCATCAACAGAAGTAAGAGAAAAGTGCTTCACTGCAATGTGAAGTATTACCCATAATCACAGAACAAAACCCAGAATAAAAGCCACAAAGAAAGCAACAGATAATACAAGTCAAATAGTAAGGTGTGTCTGAGGCCACTGTAAGGGTAAAATTATTCCGGAAGATGGTCCTGTGCAAAACCTGGGACATTGGAGCACCCAGTTGCAATGGAAAGATTGAACAAATATCTGCATTTCAGTGAAAAAGTCCCCACAGGGAAAAGCCATATAGATTGTGGAAAAGGTTGTGGAGTGTGGAAAAGGTTTCTGTGCGCAGGATCTCTTGGTGCACATCACAGAAGGCACACCAGAGAGGACGCGCATCCATGCATGGAGGATGACAGAGCTGCTGTGCTGGTGGGGGTCTTCCCCCTCTGAAAAGACCCCACAGTGGGGAAGACACAGGGCCCCCCTCTCTTTTCTGCTGTGCAGGAGTGGGGGTGGGGTGAGGGGGAACGGGGCCAGCATCCGAGCGGCTCTTCTTTGCTCTCCAAGCACGAGGTTCAGTGCTGAGCCAAGGCTGAATAAAAGCCTTGACCTGCAGCAGATGAAAGCGAATTCTCCTGGGTGGAGCAGCTTCCCTTGCAGGGCTGGCGCAGGAAGGCCTTCTCTGCCTGTGCCTGCCTTGCTCCTGCCCTCCTCCTCACTCCAGCTGCCCCCCCTGCGCTGTCCTCCTGCCCCTGGAGGCCTGCAAGAGGCATCTGGACAGCCACAGAAACTGCCGAGGGATCTGGTTCCTTGCCATACTTCTCGAAGAGTCCGGGACTTTTTCCTGATACCTAACCAGGATGGGGCTGCTTGTAACCTGAGCCCCTCATTCCGTGTCTCACAATCTGAGGCCCTGTCTCAAAGTTTCCCCCTAGTATTGAGTATGCTCATTGCCAGAGCACCAGCATTGGAGGGTCCCTCAGGGACTTCCATCTTCTGTCAGCTCATATTTTAACTCCTTGCCAAATAGGCAGGCAGGAAGGCACGCAGTACTTTGGCCTCGGCCTGGAAGAGGGACGGAGGACAGGCACGGGGCACCAGGCAGCGGAAAAGATGTGCTTCTGAGGCTCGCTTCTGAGCCAGCAGTGCAGCTCGGGCTGAGTTAATGCGACGGCGCACAGGTGGCTCTCGCTCCCGCCCAGCACAGCACAGCCACTCCCAGTCACCGCAGCGGAACGAGCATGTGGCTGGAAACCAGGGGGCAGAGCCGGGCTTGGTGTGACCCTGAAGCCTATGTGGTTCCCTTCGAGGGACCTTCAGAGCGCTGACCTGCATCCAGCCAGGCTCTCGCTGTGAAGAAGAGCAGGGTTTGCTTTCCTCCTTGGTGGCTGATGGGAGCCTGGCTGAGTGATGGTTGCTGGTCTTCTGTGCCTTTCCAGTGTCTCAAAGGTCAGTAAGTCTCCTAGTGAGTCAACCTGGGCGCTGCATACAGTTCCTTTGGGACACGCAGAACCTTCCAGCCCATTGTAGGGGCCGCACCATTGTCCAATTGAGGTGTTCCCAGCAGGGCTGCAAGATTCCTGCCTGAAAATGCCCCGTCGAAGGGATGGCCGGGTTTCTGCCTGTTTGACTGCCTCACTGGGAGCTGCTGGAGGAGGGCAGTCCATGGTCTGGATCTTTTCCTTGCTGTGGTCCTTGCAATACTCTGTTTTCTGTGTGAATGTTCCTTATGCCATATCTCTTTGCATTTGGTGAGAGTTCTTCAGATGTGTTTTGATCTGAACTTTACTGCCAGTGCAATACCCTTAAATATTAGCTTTCATTTCTTACTGGAAATAGTTCCTTGTCTGGCTACCCAGACAGTTCAGAGTTTCTCAAGAGTTCACCATTTGTGAGGTCTTTGCTTTACGGCAATTCATGAGAAGCGAGGTTTTGGCTGGGCTTCCAATGTGCAAAAGGGGGAATGTTGGAGATATTCTCCTGATAGATGCTGTGACTGGAACAAAGCGGTCCTTGATTCAGTAAAGAGGATTCTATCAGGTTTCCAAGGAGAGCCCTTCTCAAAGAGAGACTGAACGCCAGACCTGGTTTTCAACACTATGCATGTAACGTTTATTCCATGATATAAAGCAGGGGTCCTCAAACTTTTTGAATAGGAGGCCATTTCACTGTGCCTCAGACTGTTGGGGAGCTGGACTATAGTTTGAGAAAAATATGAATGAATTCCTATGCACACTGCTCATTAAAATTAATAAAAATTAAAAAATCAATAAATTTAAAAATGTTTGCTCCACTCCATCGGACTGCAGCAGAAGCCCAAGATGAGGTGGGGAGGAGCATGTCCGTATTGGAGGAACAAAGCTACGGCATAAGCAAGACACTAAAAATAGCATTTTGCATAATGCAGCTGGTGAGCGCAACTGGCATTTACAAAGAAGGAAGCAAAAATACTAAGGATAAATGCTGTTAATGCCACTCTTAGTATCTGAAGCAAGTCAGCCCAGAACAATTCCCACAATACCCAATGCTGTATTTGGATCCAGAGCTAATGACTACCATATTTGAAGTGCAACCTTGCCAAAACTGGTACTGTCCAGGTGAGTTGGACTACAGTTTCCATTGGCCATGCTGGTTGGGCAATATGGAAATTATAGTACTCACTGCCACCCCAGTTCTGAGCGAGGAGTGGGAGCAGGAGGCCGGAGAGGTGAGGCCACAGTTTACTTGGAGAAGGCAGCAGCAGAGGGGTGGGAGCCCCAGCCCGCTCTGCCTCAGCCTGTCCAACCCTGTGCTTGGCAAGGCGGCCGTGGTTTGGCCCGCAGCCTGGGGACATGGCTCTCATAAAACATAGATGTAAAAAGTTATATTTTTCTTACCTTTAATCCTTTTATAGTTTCTTTGTCTTTGTCTCTTTCTCTCTTCCACCCTTCTCTCTTCTGTTTCCCGCTCTGTATATGTGCAATGGGGGGGGGGGGGAGAGCAGGTTTGCGCGCAGTAGAGCTGTTACAATTTTGCACATGTGCCAGCTCTCTGCTCAGTTTCAAAGAATGCCTGCTCCAGCTCAGAGCTTTTCGACTTGCTCGGAAATAGTTTTCTCCAAGTGAATACAAAAACTCTGAGGCAAGCTGAATAAATGAGCATTGCAGGCCAGATCCAGCCTGCAGGCCATAGTTTGAGGACCCATGATATAAAGAATATAAATGTTTAAAAATACAAGTTCAGGAATCATCAGCAACAATATCAAGAGGCCTCATTCACACTCGTATTCATGCCACTCATACAGCCAATAGACCTTCTCCAGGCAGTGATCCATCAGGACTGTGGGTGACCAGTTGCAGCACTGTTCTGACAGACACAGGAGCTGGAAAGCCCAGGCTTTTTATACATTAAAGTTGACGCCATCAGCTTAGTCCAACTGGATTGAACAGCGAACTCCTCTGCACATTTGGCTGCAAAAAATACTCAGTTCTGGTCAGTCCCATAAAGCTTTTTGATTCTCCATTTTCTTCTGGGTCTTAGGCCTTCAGGAACCCATGCATACTGTAACTGCCAACTGTGCCTTGAGCTGGAATGAACTCAGCCATTTTGGCCATTCATTTCTACCAAGATTTCCATTTTCTCTTTCCTCCAAAGCAGATGAATTGCAAGACAGTCGGATTATATGGATCCCTCCATCATATCATCAGAAACAAGTGAGGATGAAGTGAGAAAAGAGACATTTCCAAATATACAGAATCCAAAAAGCACAAGGAAAACCAATGTAGAAAAGAGCTTCAGTGCAAGTAGATGTTTTGCTAAACTTCAAAGAACCCACACTGGAGAGAAGCCACAAACATGCATAGAATGTGGAGAGAGCTTCAGTCAGATTGGAAACCTTACTCAACTTCAAAGAACCCACACTGGGTGGAAGCCTTACAGATGCATGGAATATGGAGAGAGCTTCAGCCATGTGAGAACTCATCTGCTTGGGAGCCATTGAAGAAGCCACTCTGGGGAGAGGTTCTACAAAAGTGTGCTGTGAGCAAGTACGGGATCTTGAGGGCAGGCTGCCTGATGACAATGTCAGCTCATTGCACTTTCACTGTGAAAATGTCAGATGCCATTCTGGTCACAGTGAGGAATGGAATTGAAGATAGAATTTCTGGATCTGATTCCCCTCGTACACATCTCTGTTGCAACAGCACTAGAAGCACTGTCTCCTGTTCTGGATGTCCCACCTAAAGAGCAACATGGTTGAGTTGGAGAAAATACCGGGAAGAGTCACAAAAACGACAACCCAGATTCAGACTGGACATCAGGAGAAACTTCCTCACTGTCAGAGCAGTGCGACAGTGGAACCAGCTGCCTAGGGAGACAGTGGGCTCTCCCACACTAGAGACATTCAAGGAGAAACTGGGCAGCCTTCTGAGTGGGATGGTGTAACATGGTGTCCTGCAACACAGGGGGTTGGACCTGATGGCCTTCATGCCCCTTCCAACTCTACCAGACTAGGATTCTTCCTTCCCCATAACATTCCTCCCCCCAACCTTGGATCAGCCCATGAAACCCCTTGGTGGAAAGTTTAGGGCACATAAAAGAACACGTTTCTGCACACAGGGTATTGCTGAACTGCAGGATTTGCTGCCATGGGAGATAGTGATGCCCCAATTGAGATGGCTTGGGGCAGGAATGGAGCAGGTCCCGTGAAGTAGCAACCACTAAGACAGAGCGCTGGGTGCCTGGCCTGGATGGATTTCAGGGTATGGTGGGCCACCGGGTGGAGCTGGTTCAGCAAAGAAGCATGAGGCAGGAGTCTTAGGATCTGTTCTGGATTTGACAGGAAGCCCGTTGAGTCCAGCATTTTCTTTGAAGGGCATGGCAAATTTTGATATTGGCAAAGATTTTGATGAAGTTCCTCATGATATTCTAATCAGGAAAGTAGCTAAAAGCTCTGTGACAGAGCCACTAGCGGATGGATCCAGAAGTGGCCACTGCATTGGCCCTCGGCTTCTCAGTGGCATCAAATCAGGCTGTGGACCCCAATGAGTGGGCCCCGAGCTTGGTCAGGGGTCCAGGGTCCTTCCACACACGTAGGAATGACACGCAGCAAGCGGAGCAGGGAATGGATGTCAGAGGTGCCCACCTGATGCCAACCCGGGAATCTGTTCAGCACCAGGTCAAGGTTTTACTGCAAGGCATTTCATTCGTTTCCGGGGTTCGCCTTTCCTTTTCTTGGATTCTGTCTGGTTCTATCTTGATGACGCTGCGGTTCCTGGAATTTTTTCTGATTCCAATGTGGTTTTAAATGTTTCTATGGCAACTTTTCCTCATTTCTCAACATGTCTATATACTGTGGTGTCTTTTTGATTGTGTTTTAAAGGATTGTTGTAAACCACCCAAAGGGGATCAGCAAGTGTATGGTATAGAAGTTAAATATTAAATAAGTTCCGCAGATGGGAGGTGCTTGTCTCAGGGATATTCTCAATAAGAAGCATCTTGGAATTGCTGTTAATCATAAACCGAACATGAGCCAAGCATGTGATGCAGCTGCACAAAGGACAAACGCTGCATTGGGCTTCATGGGGGGAAGGGTGACTTCCAAACCATGTGGGGAACTGGTCCCGCTCTATTCAGCATTGGTCAGGCCTCCTCATGAGTAGTATGCCCAGTTCTGGGCACACAGATCAGAAAAGATGGGCTGTCAGGCGGAAGAGGGCCGGGACCCCTTCCCAGCATCCGGGACTGCAGGACCTGGGATGAGGGGCTCCAGGGGCAGGAAGCCGGATTCCGGGCAGGCGTCAGCCAGGCTGGCCACACGCCCATCCCGAGTGACAACGGAAGCTGTGCCCTCGCGTGGTGGTGGCGCTGCCACCCTGGAGGCACTGGAGGGGCCGCTGGACGGCCATCCGGGAGGGAAGCTGGGCTGGGAGCCCCATGCTGAGCAGGGACGTGGGCGCCCTTCCCCTCCTGGCTGCTTCCGTCTCTCCAGTGACCGTTGAGCCGGTGCCAGTGATCTGCACACGGTTCCCCCTGGCGGCTTCTTAGCAGGGGCAGGACAAGGGGACTCCCACCCTGAGGGCCGAATCCCACCCCTCTTAGGTGGGAAAACTCCTGCCCCTCCCGACTGGGGCTTGTCCGGGAGAGAATCGGATTGTCCCCCATATCGGGTGCTGCCATGAGGAAGCTTGGGGGAACCCAGAGCGGACCTTCTTGTCGTGGTGGGACTTGCAGAGCAGGACAGCTTGGTCTGACCAGGGCCAAACCCCACGTCTTGGAACATGGACTGTTTCTCACCGCACAAGCCCAGGGAATTCCTTTCTGTGACGCAGTGGACGCTAGCAAGGCGTCATGCGGGGAGAGAATGGTTTGTTGTGATCTACACAATGGGAAGAATCACACAGGTGTGCAAGGAATCTTGTGAGTTGGCCTGTGTCGGCTGTGAGGGCGAGAGGTCCCTCGGGCTGGACGCCCTCAGGTCCTCCTCCCAGTGAGTGCCCCTCTTGCTGCCATGTTCCCACACTGCTTTTGCCCCTCACCCCTTCCTCCACTTCCACCTGCTTGTGGGGCAGGCAAAGCCCTGCTTGGCCCGGCACTG
>NW_025335844.1:6982-8082 GCF_004798865.1 Varanus komodoensis | reverse complement strand
CTCCCTCCCCTGTAGGCGTATAGTCGGCTGTGTATAAATCTTTATTGCGAAATACCTTGAACACTTTAGCCAACCAGCATCTTCGTCACCTGTTTTTTAATCATCAAATCAAAATATGTAAAAATTAGCACATTTTATTTCGGAAGTTGATAATTTCCCAGAATTGGTATTCCAGGGTTTTATGGAACATTCTATTCTCGAGGCTGATACATATCCTGCCATTGGTCCAATGGATGATGCCACGTGATTTATGACCACGATCTTGATTCTGGCCACAGATGACGGAAATGAACCTCTGGGAGACGTTGCACCCCTCTTCCCAGCTCTCGGCCTCTCGATGCTTCAGGAGGAAACCCCCTTTCAGTGTCACTGCACAGACACAGATCTTTTATCCGAGTCCCTTCACCCAGATTTGCACCTCTTGGGGCAGGAGGGGCAGGGACTGTCCTTGGCGTGGTTCTCGGGCTGCCGAGATGGAGGGCAAAGCGTCCAGAGCCTCCTGCTCGAGGCTCCTGCTCCTGAGGTCCCCTGTCCCTGAACTGCCAGTGCAGCCAGCACCTTCCTTCTCCAGCAGACTCCCCCTTGGTTTCCCTGGGGAGCCCAAGGCATGGTTTGGGTTCAGAGAAGAGGGCGGTCCTGGGAGCCCCCTCCATGCCCAACCCCCGGGCATCCAAGCCAAGGCGTCATGTGAAGCCAATCCCTGTGGCATTTCAGCCAGTGGTGGGGAGGGCCTTGTCTGTGTGTTTCTGGGCTGCAGAGCTGCCTTCATACAAATCGGGTGTGTGTTTGTGTTTCCTGCCCGGGTAAACGGAGAGAGAAGCGTTCTTCTGAGCCCCAGTGCAGGTGAAGCACCCCAGTGACAGGCAGGCTGCAAAATCCCCCCTGCGAAGCGCGAAAGGGACTCTCCGTTCAAGGCACTGAAACCGAAGCAGCAGCACGTGGAGCTGCAGAAACCACCTGTTTTGGCCGGTAACTCTGGTTGCAGAGGACTTGGTTTTTGCCTTGTTTTCAAGCAGGGTATTGGAATGGCCATGAGAATTATAGGGCTCCACCTGCCCTTTCAACGAAAACAAAAGAACAGGAAGGGGGAGAGAGCTCTC
>NW_025335844.1:3883-6655 GCF_004798865.1 Varanus komodoensis | reverse complement strand
CTAACACAGCATAAATAGTAGCGCTTGTCGGAGGCCAGTATAAGGGTAAAAGTCTTCCGGGAGGTGGTGCTGTGCAAAATCCTGGGAAATCGGAGCGCCCAGTTGGGGATCCGCGACCCGAGTTTTGCCTTCCTCCCGGAGGGGGCGGGCAGGAGAGGCGTCGCTTCCGCCCCGGAGAGTCGGAGAGAAGCAGGAAAGCGGCGCGGTGAGACGAGGCTCCTGGGCGATTCCCTGGCGAGCCCGGGGCGCGACCGGCTGGCGGTACCCTCGGCTGGGAGGAGGCGGCCTCGGGGGGTGAGCGGGGCGGGCAGGGCAGGAAGGGGGGCTGGGGCAGACCCAGCGCCCCGTCAGCCTCCCAGTTATCGGAAGGGGCGGGCTGCTCGGGGGACGCGATCCCTGCTCTCCAGGGGCAAAGCGCGGCGCCGCCCCATTGCGCGGCCCCCTCTCGGGAGCCTCCGCGGAGAGGGATGCAGCCCCGGGCGACCCTGGAGCCGTTGGCCCGGTCCCGGCAGGCGCCTTCCTTGGGGCGGGAGGGAAGGATTTATTTTTGCCCCCCCCCCCACGAAAGGACGGGGCGCAGCAACCCCTCCCGCCTCGTGCGCGCCCCGCTCAGGGCTGCGCTTGCACGACCTGCCCCTAGGGAGCTCCGTGCAGCTCCGGGGCTGGAAAGGAGATCGGGGGCGGCCTCTCCGCGAGGAAGGGCGCGATCGCTTCGCCCCCCGTGGCCGGAGCTGGAGCAGAGAGGAGCTGAATTCCTCGCTCGGGACATGCCCAGGAGACGGTCCGTTGCCCGGTGGGATGGGGAGAACTGCGCGCGGAATCGCGGGAGACGCGGACCCGGCGAGGCCCCCGTTGCAGCAGCCCCGGCACAGAGGGAAAGGGGTAACATTCCCGGCACTGGGACAGAAGGGGGGCACCTTCCGCCCATCGCCAGTGGGATCAGCTGCCTCGGCCATTAACTCCCAGCGACTTTTCTTTTTGCCTTGATTCCCAAGCAGCGGATTGTCTGAACGCCGGAAAGCACGTGGCTCCATCCGCCTCGCAATGTGAGGAGAGGAATCGGAAATGCAGCACAGAAACCAGGTAAAGAATCGGAGGCAAAGCAAATCCTCTCGTCGGCAGAGCGTGGGCACAGCAGGAGCCCAGATTGGAGAAGCTCAAGAAAGACTGAGCAGGGGAATGGGCGCCCCCCTGGGGCAAAGCATACACATTCCTTCTTTGCCTATCAAATATATTTGTAATTCAAACAACAGTTGAAATGTGAAGGGGCATCAGCTGCAACCAGCATCTTCATTTTAGTGGAAAAACTCCCACCGGGAAACATCATATAGATGCACAGAGCGTGGAAAGGGTTTCTGTGCGCAGGATGTTTAGTGCACATCAGAGAAGGCACACCAGAGAGGAAGCGCATCCATGCATGGAGGATGACAGAGCTGCTGTGCTGGTGGGGGTCTTTCCACTCTGAAAAGACCCACGGTGGGGAAGCCACAGGGCCCCTCCCTCTCCTTTCTGCTCTGCAGGAGTGGGGGCGGGGCGAGGAGGAACAGGGCCAGCATCCGAGCAGCTCTTCTTTGCTTTCCAAGCATGAGGTTCAGTGCTGAGCCTGGACTGAATAAATGCCTTGACCTGGAGCAGATGAAAGCAAATTCACCTGGGTGGAGCAGCTTCCCTTGCAGGGCTGGCGCAGGAAGGCCGTCCCTTCCTGTGCCTGCCTTGCTCCTGCCCTCCTCCCCACTCCAGCTGCCCCCCCCCCGCGCTGTCCTCCTGCCCCTGGAGGCCTGCAAGAGGCATCTGGACAGCCGCCTGCCAGCGATGCTCCAGCGGGACTCCTGCCCTGAGCGGGGCTTCGGGCTCGGTGGCCTCCTCAGTCCCTCGAAACCCCCCTGTTCTTGCGCTGCAGGACAGCCCCGCCAGGGGGCGTCCTGGAAGGGCAGGCTGGACAGCTCTGCAGGGCCTTCGGTCCCACCTCCCTGCTCGGTGCCAGTCTCCACGGGGAGTCCTCCCTCCCCGGCGGCTGCCCAGTTGCTTCTCGCATGCCTGCACGTTGCAGCGTCCACAGACTGCCAGGGGAACTGGATCTTGGCATGCTGCTCCGACAGTTCGGGACTTTTTCCTGATACCCAACCAGGTCGGGGCTGCTTGGAACCTGAGCCCTTCATTCCGTGTCTCACCGTCTGAGGCCCCGTCTCAAACTGTCCCCCTAGTTTTGAGTATGCTCATTGCCGGAGCCCAGTCTTGGAGGGTCCCTCGGGGTCTTCCATCTTCTGTTAGCCCATCTTTTAGCTTCTTGGCAGACAGACCGGTAGGCCGCCTGCAGTTTGGCCTCATCCTGGAAGTTGGATGAAGGACAGGCACTGGAAAAGATGTACTTGGGAGCCGGTGTGCTGTAGTGGTTCAGAGCCTGGGACTGGGACTCGGACAACCCGGGTTCGAGTCCCCGCTCAGCCATGGAGCCAGCTGGGTGACTTTGGGCCAGTCACAGACTCTCAGCCCAGCCTACCTCGCAGGGTTGTTGTTGTGGGGATAAGATGGAGGAGGAGAATGATGTAAGCTGCCTTGAGCCCTTTGTAGAAAAAAGGCAGGATATAAATGGACAAACAAACAAACAAACTTCTGAGCTCGCAGTCCAGCTTGGGCTGAGTTAATCCAAGGAAGCAGAGGTGGTCCTCGATCCCATCCACCACAGCACAACCACTCCCAGTCAGTGCAATGAAACCTGGCAATTCATTGGTTGATTTCTTGCAATGGGAATGCTAGCATATGGCTAGGAAA
>NW_025335844.1:0-1668 GCF_004798865.1 Varanus komodoensis | reverse complement strand
GAACTCACACTGGGGAGAAGCCATACACATGCATCGAATATGGAAAGCGCTTCAGTCAAAATGGAAAACATACAGAACATCAAAGAACACACACTAAGGAGAAGCCATACCCATGCATGGAATATGGAGAGAGCTTCAGCCAGTAATACTCTGAGGTACCAAGTGAGAACTCATCTGCTTAGGAGCCATCAATGAGCCCAAGGGAAAGGTTCCTAAATTCATGTACTGAGGGTATAAAATGGAGGGTGAGGCGTTTTTCCCGGAGGAAGGTAGCTAGTCGGGGGCCACAGGTTTCAGTCCTGGCCTAGTGCTCTTCAACATATTAATCAATGATTTAGATGAGGAAGCACAAAAGAATAGATGAACAAATTTGCAGATGATGCAAAACTGGGTGGAAAAAGAAACACCCCAGAAGACAGAAGCAAGATCCAGGGTGGACCTGATCGACTTGGACACTGCACTGAAAGCAGTGGAATGAGAGTCAGTTCGGGCACGCTCCAAGTCCTCCATCCGGGAAAAAGAAACCGAATGCATTGATGCAAGATGTGGAATACGTGGCTCAACAGAAGTGAAAAGCAAAAGGACCTGAGAGTCCTTGGGGACAATGGGCTGATCAGGAGCCAACAGGGCGATGCAGCCACCAAATCAGCAAATGCTATTTTGGGATGCCTTAACTGAAGTATTGCTTCCAAATCATAATAAATAGTACTTCCCCTATACTCCTCACTAGTCAGACATCATCTGGAGAACGGTGTCCAGTTCTGGGCACCAAGCTTTAAGAACAATGTGGAAAAATTAGGGTCTGGAGGAGGGCAACAAAACGGATCCAGGGTTTGGAAACTCTGCCCCATGAGGAGAGTAGCAGAAGGGTAGTAGAAGGGACAGGTGGAATTTCGGACCGGTTAGGCTTACGGCTTCCGCAAAAACAGGTCATGCCAGACAAACCTTGTGGAATTCTACGACAAGGTTTCACGATGGCTAGATGGAGGCGATGCAGTGGATGTGGTATACCTGGATTTCAGCAAGGCCTTTGACAAACTGCCCATGATATCCTGGTGGAGAAACTGAAGAGTTTTGGGATAGACCAAAGCACTGTCCAGTGGATTAGGGCAGGGTTGACTGACCAAAATCAGAGGGTAACCATTAGTGGGGAATCATCAGGATGGCGGCCAGTGACAAGCGGGCTCCCCCAGGGCTCAGTCCTGGGGCCGATCCTGTTAAATCTTTTCATTAATGACATGGAAGAAGGGGAGAGCAGTCTGCTGGTCAAATTCGCAGCCAAGACTAAAACTGGAGCAGTGGCCACAACTGAGGAGCAGGTACTCCAGATCCAGAAGGATCTGGAAAGACTATGGAAGTGGGCAGGGGACAACAGGATGAGGATAAGTGCAAGGCCTTGCACTTGGGACATAGGAATGGGTGTCATAGGCACAGGTTAGGGGTCAATGGCTGGAGAGCAGCACTTGTGAAAGGGACCTCATAGTGCTGGTTGACTGCAGGCTAAAGATGAGTCAGCTTTGTGATACCGTGGTCAAGAGGGCGAATGCCACCCTTGGTTGCATAGACAGAAGTGTGGCTTCTAGATGGAGAGAGGTATTACTACCAATCTATATGTCTCTGGTGCGCCTGCAACTGGAGTATTGTGTTCAGTTTTGTGCCCCTTGTTAC
>NW_025335843.1:17108-18571 GCF_004798865.1 Varanus komodoensis | reverse complement strand
ATGAAAGGGTGGCTGCAAATGAAGTAGCAAGAAAGCACGGAGGAGAGGGAAGGGCAAGTCTGAAAGCAGAGGTGTTCTGCACTGCTGCCAGGACATCCTCTCACATTCTCGCCAGCTTCTGGCTCCCTGGTCAACTGCCTGTGGCTGCCACAGAGAACCTCCTTGCCCCCAGTGCTGTCTCACAGCCAATGCTCAGCTGCTGGCATGACGATGGAGAAGTTGTCTTTGGAATGCTGAGGAGAGGCTGTTGCATTTCTGGATGCCACCTAACCAGGGAAGACAGCCATGCTCTGCCTGTTGCTCAGTGCACTGGAAAATGCCAACCACCCTGCGCTACATCTTGACAAGCTGGAGCCTGGGGGGATCGGCAGCTTGGAGCTATGGGACCTGGGCAGTGTGCATGTCTCCTTTCCTTGTGGCAGAACGGGCGCTCCCGGATGCATCACAGGTAGCAGAGGCCCAGGGGACCTCTGGGGTTTGGAGCAGGTGTTGGCCTCTCTGGCTAGTATGTCAGCCGTGCCTGGCCTTGGAGAGGGACATTATGGCCTCCGTAGTCCAGGCTTCAGTGACCTCTTCTTTAATTACTGCCATGAACCTCATTCGGGGAGGGGGGAGCACCCATGTCCTTGGCCGGGAAGCAGCAGTGCTGGTGGGATGTGGCCGCCAAGATGCTGTATGGGACTCCCAGCTGTGGACGTATTACTCCAGTGCTTATGCAAGTGTTTCACTTCCTATTGTTCTTGACAAACAAATGCCCAAATGGCTTGGCATAGAAACTGTGGCATGGTGGATTGTCTTCCCCCGCAGAGGGGAAGACAATAGTTTGGCTGACATCAGGGTCATCAGAGAAATGCTTACCTGTTGAACCGTGAGCTGCAGGTGACAAAGAAACATAGAAAAAGAGCGAGTCAGAAGGGGTCTCCTGGGCCATCTTGTCTCACCTCAAGCTCCAGCAGGATCCGCTCACAACATGCCCACCATGTGCATGTCCAGCCTATCTTTGAACACCTTCACCGATGGGGCCTCAACCACCTCCCGTGGAAGCCCATTCCTTGCCATCCCTGGACAAAAACACCAATGAACTCATCTGATCATTCAGGGCTTGGGACATGCATGCCTGAAGGAACGTCTTCTTTCCCATAAACCTCCACAGCAGTGCAGATGAAATGAAAAGTGGTGGATTAACCCCCCTGGAACACGTTGGGCATCACACAGTTGAGTACCACCAATTCATTGAGGACATCTTGAGTGCTTGGGTCGGGCTCGCAGGAGCTCCATCCTGTCCCTCCGAGATGCATTTCCTAGTCCGTCTCCTTGTCCACTCTAAACAGAACGTGCATCTCCTCTCAGAGACGATTCGCCCCTCTCCCTGCCAGGCCATGAATTGTTCTTCCCCAACATCTCCCACATCCCCATCTTCACTGTGCATGAGAACTCAGGCTGTTCTGCATGTCTCACTGATG
>NW_025335843.1:15746-16942 GCF_004798865.1 Varanus komodoensis | reverse complement strand
TCTTCTCTGACCACAGGGGTTGTGTTAGGAATCTTCCTCAAATTCCTAGAAACTTTACTAGTCAAGGCCAACAACCGGGACCTCTCTTACATCCTCCTCATTTTGCTCCTACTTTCCTTTCTGTCCTCACTCCTTTTCATCGGGCAGCCTAGCACAGCAACTTGTCTGCTCTGTCTAATGGCCTTCAGCAGCATCTTCTCAGCCGCCATGTCTTCCATACTGGCCAAGAACATCACGGTGGTGCTGGTCTTCCTGGCCACCAAGCCAGGGAACAGAGTGAAGAGATGGCTGGGGAAGACTTTTGCAGGCTCCGTTATTATGTCCTGTTCCAGTGCTCAGGTTGTCATCTGCTACACCGGGCTGGGAATAGCTCCACCTTTCCCTGACTCTGACATGCATTCCTTACCTGAAGAGATAATCTTGCAGTGCAACGAAGGCTCTGTGGCCACGTTCTACACCGCCCTCGGCTACATGGGCTTCCTGGCCACCGTCTGCTTCACGGTGGCCTTCCTGGCCAGGAAGCTGCCCGGGGCTTTCAACGAGACCATGCTGATCACCTTCAGCATGCTGGTCTTCTGCAGCATCTGGGTGTCCTTTGTGCCTTCTACCTGAGCACCAGGGGCAAGTACATGGTGGCCGTGCAGGTCTTCTCCATCTTGTCCTCTGGGGCTGGGCTGCTGGGTTGCATCTTCCTGCCCAAGTGCTACATCATTGTCCTGAGGCCTGATCTGAATACAAAACAGCATCTCACAGTCAAAACTAAAGATGGCATCTGATTCCTGTACAAGATGCTGCAGGCTTCCACCCCTAGCAACACTTGGATAGGAATCACATCTTAGGTTGGACATTAGAAAGAGCTGTCGGATCTGGGGCATGTTTCCCTGGAAGGACAGTTTTATCCTACTTATATCCCAATCACATCCCACTCTTTTCCTTTCTATGATCTCAAGGCCGCTTACACATTCTTCCTCCTCCTCCCCTTAATTCAATCCTCAGCAGTATTTATTTATTATTTATTTATTAAAACATTTTTATGCCACCCCATTCACCGAAGCCTCGGGGCGGCTTACAACAATAAATAAAACCACATAAATTAAAATATACATATAGAATAGTAATAATAATTTAAAATACAATATACACACAATATAAAATAAGCTGCCCTGGCCAGATAAAATTCAGTAGTATTAACATTT
>NW_025335843.1:14967-15646 GCF_004798865.1 Varanus komodoensis | reverse complement strand
TTTATTGTTGTAAGCCGCCCCGAGGCTTACAACAATAAATAAAACCACATAAATTAAAATATACATATAGAATAGTAATAATAATTTAAAATACAATATACACACAATATAAAATAAGCTGCCCTGGCCAGATAAAATTCAGTAGTATTAACATTTAAAATGTTGCTTAAATAAAAAGGTCTTCGCCTGGCGCCGAAAAACAAATAACGACGGCGCCAGGCGGACCTCTCTGGGGAGCGCATTCCATAACTTAGGCGCCACCAATGACAAAGCCCTCCTCCGAGTAGCCACTCTCCTAATTTCTCTCCTGGAGGGCTCCCGGAGAAGGGCCTCTCCCACCGATCTCAGGGGGCGACTGGGCATATATGGATGTAAGCGCTCCTTCAGGTAACCAGGACCCAAGCCGTTTAGGGCTTTATAGGTCATCACCAACACCTTGAATTGGGCCCAGACTTCAATGGGGAACCAGTGAAGCTGACGGAGAACTGTAGTCATGTGAACATAACGTCCAGTCCCCGTCAGCAGCCTGGCAGCTCTATTCTGAACCAATCGGAGTATCCGGACCATCTGGGGTAGCCCCACGTAGAGCGCGTTACAGAAGTCAAGACGGGAAGTCACCAGCGCATGAGTCTCTGTTGCAAGGCAGTCGTACTCCAGGTAGGGGCGCAGCTGATGAATC
>NW_025335843.1:13564-14867 GCF_004798865.1 Varanus komodoensis | reverse complement strand
GCTGACGGAGAACTGTAGTCATGTGAACATAACGTCCAGTCCCCGTCAGCAGCCTGGCAGCTCTATTCTGAACCAATCGGAGTATCCGGACCATCTGGGGTAGCCCCACGTAGAGCGCGTTACAGAAGTCAAGACGGGAAGTCACCAGCGCATGAGTCACTGTTGCAAGGCAGTCGTACTCCAGGTAGGGACGCAGCTGATGAATCAGCAGAAGCTGGAGGAAAGCGCTCCTCACCGCTGTTGTCACCTGAGCTTCGAGTGAAAGCTCTGGGTCGAGGAGTAGGGCTCGCAGAAACCTTACTGGAATGTGTATGTGCTTCCTCTTGTGCAGGGGTCCTCCAACTTTTTGAACAGGGGGCCAGTTCACTGTCCATCAGGCTGTTGGGGGGCCGGACTTTAGTTTGGAAAAAATATGCACAAATTCCTATGCACGCTGCACAAATCTTATTTGTGGTGCAAAAAGGGGGGGGAACAGTACAATAATAAAAATGAAGAACAATTTTAATCAACAAAAAACTTATTAGTATCTCTATGGGAAGTATGGGTCTGCTTTTGGCTAATGAGATGGTCAATGTCCGGTTCCATATTCGCTCCTATCTGCTGTATTCAGAGCCAATGCATGGGAGGAACAGGGGGAAGAGCCGGCATGTACACAATTCATGCTGGCAGAACCAGCACAGCAGCAGGAGCTAGCCAGAGCTAGCAGAGAGAGTCAGCACACGTGCAGTAGAAGGGAGCTGTCACAATGTGGCGCATGTGCTGGCTCTCTGCTAGTCTCTGAAACTGAAAGAGTTTCAGAGTACGCCTGCACCAGCTGCCTGCGCCAGCTCAGCATTCACACTCGTTCAGAGATTGCTTTCCAAAAGCTCTGAGGAGGGCCGGGTAAATGACCTCGGCGGGCTGTATCTGGCCAGGGGGCTGTAGTTTGAGGATCCCCAACTCTTCTGCTTGGCCTGGCCTGGTTTTTCAAAGCAGGGGGGGCGGGGCTGAAAGGAACTCTCGAAGGGCTCCAAAAGCTCATGAATGACCCGCCCACATTTGAACAACCAGCAGCCTCCTGTGGAACCCTGCAGATGCTGAAATGGTGCTCAAGGGGAACTTGGGTCATTTTTGCCACTTTTGCAGCTGCTCCCAGGGCAGGAAACTCCCTGTGGCTGGAGCCACGACTTACGTGTTTTTTTCCGTTTGGAGGCAGCCCTTCTTGTGTGCAAAAACCGCAGCCACAAACCAGGGCGGGCGCTCTTGGATGAATGTGTGCTGTGAGCATTCCTTCTAAACAACATCCTGTACCACAATGGAACCG
>NW_025335843.1:12057-13432 GCF_004798865.1 Varanus komodoensis | reverse complement strand
TGCCAGAACTGAGCAGGGCCCTTGCCTGACGCAACAACTCACTCCAAGCAAACGCCTGGTAGCAAATGTGCAAACTGTTCAAAGATATATTTGTTTATTTGCAATATTTAATCCCATCCTGCACGATCCAATAATACCAGGATGGCTTAAAATATCAATAAACAATAAATAGAATTCAAAACCCTTCCAAGGATCACTGCCTTGTCGCGGTGAAGGGGTTTGCGTAGCGCAATGAAGCTATGTGCTATGCCGTGCAGGGGCACCCAGGACAGACAGGTCATAGCAGAGAGCTCTGCCAGAAGGTGATCCAAGGGAGAAGGAAATGGCACATTGATGAATAGAGCGCAAGTCAGAAGGGGCCTCCCGGGCCATCAAGTCTGACCCCCGGCTCCAGCCAGCTCCACTCACAGGATGCCCACCATGGGCACGTCCAGCCTGTCCTTGAACCCCTCACCAATGGGACCTCATCCACCGCCCATGGAAGCCCATTCCTTGCCATTCCTGGGTAAAAACACCAATGAACGTCTTCTTACCCGTAAACCTCCCCTCCACTCCTACTCCCTTAGTTCTGCAGCAGAGGCCCTGCTCTGGGAAACATCCTTGAAGGAGGTAAGGAGAGAGAACACTCAGAGAAGGGCTTTCTCTTTAGTGGCATCCAACTTGTGTGTGGAATTCACTCCCTAGAGAGGTTCACCTGGCACTGACTTCATATGCTTTTCCTAAGGCCACCTTGTCTTCATCTTCCAGGAAGTCTGGCTCGAGGTCAGCGAACACCCCATCGTGGTTAGCAGGGATGTTAAGCTCTTTCTTGTAAAGTTCTGTGCAATCTTGCCACCTCTTAATCTCTTATGCCTCTAACAGGTACCTGCCACTTTGGTCCTTTATCATGCCCATCTTTGCATGAAACGTTCCCTTCATATCTCCAATTTTCTTGAAGAGATCTCTGGTCCTCCCTTTTCTATTGTTTTCTTCTCTTTCTTTGCACTGTTCTTTTAAGAAGGCATTCTTATCTCTTCTAGCTGTTCCCTGGAATACTGCATTCAATTGGGTGTCTCTTTCTCTTTCTCCCTTGCCTTTTCCTTCCCTTCTTTCCTCTGCAATTTGTGAAGCTTCCTCAGACAGCCATTTTGCTTTCTTGCATTCCTTGGGATTTCCTGACACTCACACGCTTTCCTCCTTCCGTGCTGAATGAGGCAAGAGACTCCTCAGTGGCCTTGATTGTGGAAAGGAGGCCCTACAGGCTGGCTTGGGACTAGAAAAGGACGACATCAGTGTTTGCCATGCTGGAGCTGCCTTAATTAACCTGCATGTTTTAGATACTGGAACAGAGAAAGCTTGCCCTGTTTTCTCTCCCTTGCCCCCTCCTCCCCCCAAA
>NW_025335843.1:9495-11681 GCF_004798865.1 Varanus komodoensis | reverse complement strand
TGCGTATGCTCTGTTCCTTGCAGTCAGTCTCAAACTGGCTACCTCTCAGCACTGCAGAAATATAGGAAGGTCTGCTGCCAAGAAAGTGCCGGATGCTTGACTGAATGCTCATTGTGTATTGAGAAACTCATTCCTTGCAGGTCTGAAACCCTGACAGAAATGTAGAAGAAGGTGGGATCCAGAGGATCTCCTGTGGTTATCCTCCTCCTCCTCCCTAAATTGTACAAATTTCTTTGGGAACTTTGAAGAGAACACATCTATGAAATTCTCAGGAAGTGGCATTTGCAATTAGTCCATAAGCTTTTCTGTATAATAACCTGTCCCTTAATCCCAATATCATTGGAGGGCACTCACAGGGCCTCCCTGCACATGAGAGTACACATGGTTTTTCTCAAGTAGTAGCCACCATTGTGGGGTGCCCCATTAATGCAGTGGCAAAAAAAGGAAATTCAAAATTTGGATTTATTCAGGTGGAAATATTGAACACAAATTCACCAAATGATTAAATGTTTCGATTACTTTTTTCTAATGAGCTGGTCTCTGCTATTGAGACTGGGCCTCAAGAGAATGATGTAGCATTTGGGGAGAAAGATGCAGCCCAGGAGACCAGACCCAGAGGCCAAGATGGAGAAGACTTCCACGGCCACCGTGTACTTCCCCTTGGTGCTCAGGTAGGTGGGCACAAAGGAGACCCACACGCTGCAGAAGACCAGCATGCTGAAGGTGATGAACCTGGCTTCATTGAAGCTGTTGGGCAGTTTCCTGGCCAGGAAAGCCACCAGGAAGCTGAGAAGAGCCTGGAAGCCCATGTAAGCCAGGACAGCATAAAACATGGTGATGGAGCCTTCGTTGCATTCCACGATGATCTCCTCAGTCAGGGAATGAAAGTCCAGCTTGGGGAAAGGGGGAGAAGTCAGCAACCAGACAATGCAGATCACTGCTTGGATGAGCGGACAGAACACCACGATGGATGTTGTCAGTGGTCTCCCCAAGAGCTGACTTGCCATGTTTCCTGGCTTGGTGGACATAAAGACCAAGACCACCATGATGGTTTTTGCCAACACACAAGAAACTGCAATGGAGAAGGAGATGCCAAATGCAGTTTGTCTCAGAAGACAGGTGACCTTAGTGGGTTGACCGATGAAGAGGAATGAGCAGAGGAAACAGAGCAGGAGAGAGCTGAGGAGGGCATAGCTGAGGTCTCTGTTGTTGGCTTTGACAATGGGAGTGTTGCGATATCTAATGAATGTTCCCAACACAGCTGATGTGCTGAGACAGAGGAAAAGGAGCAGAGAAACTAGCAGGAGACCAAGTGTCTCTTCATGGGAAAGGAAGTGGATCTTCTTGGGGATGCACTGGTCATGGTTCTCATTTGGGTGCTGATCTTGAGGGCACAGAGCACAGTGAGCGGCATCTGAAATGAGCAATCGCTGTGGAATGATCCAAATCATGACATGCAAGTTAATTATCTGGCGGCAACTCCCACCATCAAAGGAAGATGTGGAAACCTCTTTTCCCAGTCTTTATACGCTCTGTTTCCTTAAGATTTTGAAAAGGGGCCTTGGGGATGAAAAACTGAAACCTTTCCATGCCCACAGACTTATGTAAGATTCCTGTTCAGTTTTTTGTCATGAGGCCACTCTCCTTTGAGAAATGAAAACATGGAAGTGCTAAAAACTTTCACCTGCACTGTTGCATGGAAATCACACCCAAACTAAATGAAGACTATTATGCACAGCTTCTCTTCATCCTGTGCACCTATCTCTGAGATCTTTCTTTCAGGAGACTGGAGACCAGGCTGCAGAAATTACCAAAGAAAAATGGGCAATTTGGTTCTGGTTGTGATGGAATCCAGCAATGTTGAGGGAGGGACCCTCCAGCTGCCCCAAGCAGTTTTGGCCAGGCACCTCAAGGTCTCATGTCGATCTGGCAAAGTTAAAAACTGGGCATTCAGAAGCATGAGGAAGTGCCAGGATGGAAAAGAATTTATGTATGATTTCATTCTTTTAACACTTCTGGGCAAAATGTTTATTGTTTACAAAAGGTATGTCTTCTGGAAATGTTGAGCACACTGTTAACCGAAAGGCTCAGAGGTCTGAAATATAGATAGGGGATAAATCTTTCCAAAACAATCCAAACTTCTCCTTTCCTCAATCTTTTTTTGGCCTCCCCACACTTCCATTTCA
>NW_025335843.1:5393-8279 GCF_004798865.1 Varanus komodoensis | reverse complement strand
CACCAATCCCTTCTAAACACCTGCTAAGAACCAATCCCTGCTAAGGGTCTTACCTGCCATGACCGAATATTCAACTTCTGCTTCCTTTCCCCCATCAATGAATATTTCTGTCCAGATGAGAGCAGGGCATGTAGCGCATGTGCCACAGCATAGACAGCATTGTAGATCCGGTAGCTGTGACTGGACATGTCCAAGTCGAAAAGGAAGAAGCTTGGATCCATCCTCAGCTCCCTCCCAGTACACATGTGATCTGCCCCTGGAGGGGGTTCTCCTGATCTCAGGAACTGACAATCAAATGCTCGTTTCCACCACTTTTGAAGAAAGATGTCTCCTTGAGGGTGGAAAGGATCTAAAGCCAGGAAAAAAGTTTTGAATCCTGGAATATCTCTTGTGTGGGCCTTGAAGTGCAAAGCTCCATGAAGGGTCCTTAAAAGAATTCTCATCCCCAAATTTTTGCCTGCTTCAATTTCTGAATGGGCAGTCAGGATCCAAACCTTCCGAAGTCGGATCTTTGCATTTTTTTCATGATTTCGTAGCCGCATTGATAATTGCAGTATTGCAGCGTTGTCACCAAAGAAAACTAAGACTTCAGCTTCCCACCACAGACGAGGAATGTATCCAGTTTGCATCGCATGGTGGTGTGCATCATCCATTGTTGAGAACGTTTCAGTGAAGGCCACACAGAGATCCTCTAGCTGCAGCAGGGGGCTCACTGCCTTGAGGAAACGCTCGCCATGTTCATCGCTCTGGACAAGCAGCCCAATCCAGTTCCACTGGAAATGCTGCAGGAGCAGGACTAGGCCCTCGTACCGCGGAATTTCTTGGGGATTGATCTGGAAGAAATAGAGGAATACACTGATTTTTCCTCAAATACAACAGAGAAAAAAGTTTAGGAGCTGAAGGAAGAACTTCCTGGTAATCATTCATAACAACCTTTGGTTACATTTTGGAAACAGGGATGCTTTTTATGTGGAATACACTTCCATCCTCCTATTGGCATGATATGAAATGCTTGCAGCATTATTCCAGGTAAGGTTTCCCTCTTTCTGCTGGAATGCATCAATGGAAGCAGAAGCTCTCAGCTTTCCCCTCTCCATCCCATACTTGCTGAAATTTTATGTATTTATTCATTTNAAGCAATCAGCTTCCCCTTCTCCATCCCATACTTGCTGAAATTTTATTTATTTATTCATTTATATACTTAATATTTTAGAAGTCTATCCCATTAATGAAGTCTCAGGATGGTTTAACAATACAAAATGTTAGAAAAGGAAGAAAAATAAAACACAGCGTCCATTTGTGTCTTTCCTAGATTTAAAGGAGTGGACAGGCATATATGGAAGGACACACCCCTTCAGGTAACCAGGGCCTAAGTCGTTTAGGGCTTTATACATAACAATCAGCATCTTAAATTGGGCCCGGATTTCAACTGGAAGGCAAGGTAGGTGTTCATACCTGCTGGTCCCTGTTAACAACCTGGAAGCTCTATTACAGACCAGTTGAATTATCTGGACCATCTTCAAGGGCACTCCAAGCTAGAGCATGTTACAGTGATCCAATCAGGAAGTTACCAGGGCACGGGTCACCACAGCCAAGCACTGCCCATCCCGATAGGGGAGCAGTTGAAGGATCAGCCAAAGCTGAAGGAAAGTGCTCTTTGGCTCTACCACTACCTGGGATTCCAGGGACAACTCCAGGTCAAGGAACACTCTTGAACGGCACACCCTGTCCTTTAGGGGGAGTGCAACCCCATCCAGAATGGGGTTAGAAATACCTACCTGGGAGGTACAACTGCCTGCCAGCAAGACTTAATCTTGTCTGGAGTAAGGTTCAATGAATTAGCCCTCATCCAGTCCATAACCCCACCCCTGGTGCCCTCTCTCCCAGGGCCAGGAGTGATAGGTGAGCATGTGCAGTGGTGAGGGGAGCTGCAGCAGCATTAGCTGGGGGAGGGGCGGGTGCCGTGTAATGTCCTGGTACCTCTAGGTCTATGGCAGAGGCATCCTGGGGCCTTTGGGTGGGCATGCAGATGGTGAGGCCCCGTGGTAGAAGGCAGAGGGAAGAACAGCCCATAGGCAGATAGCAAGGCACAACTCCCAGAAAATGGAGCCATTCTGTGCCCAGAAAAAACAGGGCACATGAAATAAGAAGTGAAACGCTCCTGCGGCTACTGAGGCTTGATCAGGACCAGAAATGGCCTGACTTCCAACATTTTGTGCTTGTCTCTAAAAGCATGTGGCTGAAGCTCTTGGGGTGGAAATAGCGTGCGATGAGCCCAGCAGGAGAAGGCTGAGATCCACTGATGATGTTCTCACACTGGAGCCAACAAATTATCCACAGCAAACCCACATGGAGGACATCTGCCAGAGCACATGAGCCACAGTCTCCCTTAGCATGGCAATTCTGATTGTGCAAGAGGTAACCTCAGACCATTCATATTTTTCTCTCATATTTCCATCCCATTTTTCTCACGCCAAAAAAATCACGGCAGTATCCAATTTTTTCCTTTCAATCACATCCTCCCAACAACACTGTGAGGGCAGTTTGGCTGAGAGTCTGTGACTGGCCCAAAGTTTCCCAGGGAACACTGAACCACTGGGAGATGCTGCGCTGGATTGTCCTTCAGGCAGCTCTTTCTCTGATGCCAGGAGAATTTACAAGCATCTTTTAGCCCCCTCATTGTTTCTGTCTCTATAAGGGGTCATGGGAAAATCTGATATTTCCCTCAACTGGCCATCTCAGGAAGACAAGCCCATTGCTGGCAGGAATTTCCCACCCAAGACTTTCTTAAGATTCATCTCTGGCCTCCTCTAAGGTGGCCACAAGGCAGCACCACCAGGTGAGAAGGCCCCCTGCCCTGTCATCCAGAATGAAGGAAAAACACCC
>NW_025335843.1:4116-5147 GCF_004798865.1 Varanus komodoensis | reverse complement strand
GTGCTCATAGATGCGGAAGCCGAGTGTTGTTTTGGGAAGGAGTAATTGATCCTTGTTGAGTTCAGTGATGGCAAACACGAAAGCCAGGATACGCTGGTAGTTCCTGATGGCTGACCTGTCGTGGAAAGAGGAATATCAGGCACGGGTGAGAAACACAAATGAGTGATAGTGCTTTCCTCACAAATGTCCCAGGGTGCATTCCCCCAGAGTGACTGACCAAGGATATCTCTGGCTAAAGACCCTTTGTCACACTTCGCTCCTCCAATAGTTTGTCAACAACAAAGGGAAGGAAGACAGGAAGAAGAAGACTTGTTTCCATCCAGGACACCAGCAAGTTTCACTTAGCCAAATTGATTGTGGGCACCCAAGAAGGAAGAGGTGCATGGAAGAATCTCCCTTCCCCTTCCCTTCCTCCTGTACCTAGAAGAACTCCTGCCTTGGAATCTCTCTGTCAGGATCAGGCTGGAGAGCCCCCTCCGTCCTCCAGGACTTCACCGCAGCCTTTTCAAGGCAAATTTCATTCCAGGAGTAGGCATTGCTTCTTCAGCTCTGAATGCCGGAGAGGCAGACTTTGCTGAATGATCCAGACTGTATGAAGGGAAGGCTCATGGGACAGTCTTGGGCCCTCCTATCCAAGCAGGGCCACCAAGGTCAGTCCTGGAATCTCCTGTGAGGTCTTGGGAAGACCCTCCCTCAAATGCCTCAACTGCAGATTTTTCACAGTGATTTCAAGTCCAACAACACCCTGAGATGTTATAAGGCAGCTTCTATCCAAACTTCATTACTGGGAGAGAATAAGGAAACTAAAACTATCAGTAGCCAAACAGGTAGCCTGGATGTCCAAAAAGCCAACTTTAACTAAGTCAGACCAATATGCGGAGTCACTCTTAAAGGAGAAGGAGCCCAATATGGATGGGATATCATAGTGTATGAGAAGAAATGCAATTTACAATGTATGAGAAGAAATGAAAAAGACAAAAAGCAGGGCTGCCCATTCCAACTATGGCTCTGTCTTGACCCAGAAGACCTGT
>NW_025335843.1:2181-3301 GCF_004798865.1 Varanus komodoensis | reverse complement strand
TTTTGCAGAAGCTGGACTGTGTGGCCACCATCCTCTCTTCCCTATCTAGCACCACCAAATCTCTCGCTATTACGAGACTTTCCATTGTTTTTCCTACAATGGATGCAAGGTTAACAGGTCTATAATTCCCCATGTCCCTTCTACTACCCTTTTTGAAAACTGGGACCACTGACGCCACCCTCCAGTCCTCTGGAGCTTCACCTGATCTCCATGAAGACTCAAAAATGGAGGCCAGCGGGAGTGAGAGAACCTCTGCCAACTCTCTAAGTACTCTTGGGTGTAACCCATCAGGGCCTGGTGCCTTTGTAACATCTAGTGTCCTGAGGAGCCCCTCGTCATTTAGGCGGGTGACTCTGATCTGTGTCCCTAAGTCCCTGGCCTCATCTAATCTCCCATGCAGATCTCCCCCGTCCTCTTTGGGAAGAACACAGAGGCAAAATAGTCACTTAGCATCTGTTCCAGTTCCCTCGCATTAGTCAGTGCATCCCTGGATTCTTTCACTGCAAGAGAAATGCTGCTGCCTGATGATTAAATATCTCAAGCCCATTAAATATCAGAGCCCCTTTGTGTGCAGCCCCGACACCCAGCCAGAGACTCCTGCATGCAAAAGTCTCCCATCTGGCGTATGACATTGCGCAGCACATGCTGCTGTGGGAATCTCCAGATGAGCCCAGGATCAGGTTGGGAATGTTGGGAGTTGTGGGTCTAGTGAACTCTTGGGGTTGAAGGAGGGGAAGGCGCACAAATTCAGCCCATCTGCTTTGTTTCAGCTCCTAGAGGTTTTTCACCTGGAGCCTGGACATTACCCGAAAGTCACAGCCATTAACCCAAAGAATGTACGCTGGGAAGAAACTTCAGAACAAGAACCGAAAGCTCAGCTGAGAGGCCTAAAGCACAGAAACTCAGGCAAGCTTAGCCCAGAGTGTCCTTCTTCCAAGGTGCATATCTCAGGGTGGGGGGGAGTGCATTTTGGTGCCATTGTACTGGAGCTGCTTCTCAGAAAGGCTTGCTGATTGCCTTTTGGTGCTAAAGTGATCTGCCAGCAGATTCAACAGATCTGAAAGGGGGAAGGCCTCAGAGCAGAGTCCACCTTCACCTCAGAACTGTTTCCCTCTAACTC
>NW_025335843.1:0-1116 GCF_004798865.1 Varanus komodoensis | reverse complement strand
AGCTTTTAAAAGTGCAGGGACAACCCTGGCTGGACCGGCCACCATGTGTGATGGGCATTCAACCTGCAGGACCCCTTAGGATGGCCCACCTGAAAGTCCTCTGTCACTGAGCGACCATCAGTATCATTTGCAGTCTCTTCAGTGAAGTGGTCCGAGTCTGGGCAGCTGCCTTGGGAGAGACTCTCCCCCACTATTTATTGGCAAAGTGCTGAATGTGACACAGCCAGGCCCATACTGCCTCTCTGCGAAGGTCCCCTTCTCCATCCTCTCCCCACTTGGTTCTCCATATGTGCAGAGAGAGAAAAGGGCCTCCTGCCACAGCGGTGAAAGAGTGATGGCAGTTGAAGCGCAACATCACCTGAGCTTTCGTTCATTTCTGCACGCCAATTTCCCCTGATGGGGGAGCCAGGTTGAAAGTGAGGCAGGGAAGCTTCCCCATGGGAGACCTGGATGTGCAGGCTGGTTTTGCATGATAAGTCAGTGGGAGTTGACGAGAGGTTTCCATCTTGTTCCACTGGTTGTGTTCAGGACGGCTTCCCTGGACAGGCTGAATGGCAGCAGGTTCAAGTCCTGCAGATGGGGCTTTTTATATATCAGAGGCTCCCGTTTTAGCAACGCCTACTGAGGTGCATCCTCTCGATTGGTCCTGTTCTCATGAGTGTTAAAGTCATCTCAGACTTCTGGCCAGTCTTCCTCCTCCCTCATCAGTTCTTGCCCACTCCAGGCAGCGCCTTCTTGATGGAGGCCATCTTACTCCTCTTTGGTCTTCCTCCCATTCTTATGTCTTTGCCATTCAAGGGAAAGGGCTCAGCCAGGCAGTCGCTGCCACATCTTCGCACTCTTGACCAAACTGAGTATCCCAACCCATTTAAATCACTCTTCAGGTTGTTTCCAAATGGAACATTCCTATACCACCGTATGAAATGAGCTTTGCTTGGAGAAGGAGGGAGGAACCTTGTTCATTTTCTTGGCGCCCCGAGTGGCTTCAGACCCCACCACCCACAGCATCCTTTTGGATCGGCTATTTCAGCCAGGCCTGGAGAAGCCGCACTGTGGTGCTTCCATTCCTGCCTGGCTGGACACTGGTCCATCCCAGAAGGAGCCTGAGGTGGATTA
>NW_025335842.1:5895-54460 GCF_004798865.1 Varanus komodoensis | reverse complement strand
TGGACACTTGCACAGGCGAGGAGTATCTGGGCAGCCTCCCAGCACCAATTTTCTAAATGAGCATGACTGTGTACAGCTACAGCGTCTACAATGCAGTCGATGCAGTGGCCCACGCTCTTCACACCCTGCGCTCAGCTAGATTAAAATACAAAGCAAAGGTGAATGGATGGAGATGGAAGCTTCAGAAACAAGCTTTGTGGCAGGAGGTAATTGGCTAATTGTTCCTTCCCATTTCCCATCTTCCATATTTGCTCATGTGCAGGCATCAAAGTTCTCATATTCCAAGCACCCCTCTTGCTGTCCTCTTTGTTACCTTTTGGATTTTTATATGAAACATCAACACTATTGAAATTTTTCAGTTAGCCTAATATTTTATCCTTCTGTTCATAGGCCAGAGCAATCTTTCATCAGCTTATTCCATCTCAAAAACATCAGTCATCTTCCACCTGTAGTCTTTGTGTGAGAAAGTCCCAGCACCTCTTTTGCTGTTCACTCTAGCTTTATAATTATGTGAAAGCAGTCTCATTTAACATCAGTGCTGGGAATGAGATTTCCTTTGACCTGAAAGGAGAGTTAGTGTCTGGATTAGATGTGATCAACTGGATTGTTTCTTCAAACCAATCCTTTCAACGCATCAGAGTTGAAAGGGTGGATCCCCAAGCGCCCTCAGGACAAATGTTTAGCATCATTAAAGATACCATAGCCTGGCACAGACAGTTTAATCCGATAATTATTTTTTTTAAAGAGGTTTTTGTGGTGTCTGAATCTCCATGCAGCTATCTAAGATCAATTCATTGGCCACTTGAAAAGAGCCTTGTCTTGCAAAATATGTATGCCATCAGTGGATTTAACAAGTGAGACATCACATTAAGTTTCACATGAAAGTGCTTCACAAATTAAAAAAAATAGAGTGCGAACTCAATCTTTTAAGTTATTCAATACTGAAGATGCAGCAAAAAGAAAAGAAAAGTATCTGTCTCCAAATGCAGCATGTGAGTCCCAATGACTCTTTAAAAAAGTGTACATAAAAATAGAAAAATAGTTTCAGACCGTAAGTTACAGAAATTCCTTTAGGAATGAGAAAACATCAATCTCTTTCATAAGATAATGTTGTGCTTATATTCACACATATATGGCAGAGAAATCAGCAATGGAGAACCAGCATAGAAATTCAAAGGGACAGAGGGCTCTTCTTTAAAAATGTGTAAAGCTTTTCCTTCCTAAATCTTTCGCTCACTGTAACAAACTTTTCTGTGTATGTTAGAGTATAAAAGTTGGTGTAACAGCTCCATTTCTGAAACATCCCATGAGCTCTTGTGGTTGGATCCTCAAGCTCCACCAGGCAAAAGTACTCCAGCAGTGAAGGTGCTGTAACATGGCACAGATGGCTTCCTCTTCTAATCACAACAACAAAATGAAATATGTTTAGAAACTCAAAGCTTTCAACAATGAAGTACTTCCAATAGAATGCTTCTGTCAGGGCAGGTAGGCCCATCATCAAACACGGTAGTGTTCATGTGTCAGTGAAAAGTATTAGAAGAGGAAGCCAAACATAAGATAATTAATTAATTAATTAATTTTATATATTTATAAAACTTGTATGTCATCCATTACTTGCATCTCTGGATGGCTTACAACATAGCGGACAGCTTACAACATAGAATGAGGATATGCACAGAAAGAACAGAAGAAGAAAAAGTGATTTCCCTCAGAGCATCTCCTGCTGAGTCCCAATTACTCTCATTACCTGGTAAAATTCATATTCAGATGAAAGTAAAAACAGATATTAACAATGAATATCCCAGCAACTCATGTGGAATGAGATCTTCTCAGTGTTTTGCACACAGTAATGGTGTTCTCTGAATAGTGAGTATGCAAAGCACACTGGAGGAGGGAAAGGGAGAAAAAGAAGAGGAAGAGCCAATCAGAAAGGGCAGAATCTCTCGAGGAGGCCACAGTCTTGGACTCAGAAAATGCTCAGCAGGGCTGTCATGGACAGAAAAGTCTGGAGGGCTCTCCTTCATAGGATTGCCACAACTGGGAGGCAACCGGATGGCACATAACAGCAATGAGCAAGATTGTTCGCAAAAGTACACGTCAAAGCATGCCAATGGGACAGAATTTCTCAGGGTTTTGTCCCAGTTTGCATGCACGTATGTGCCTGCCAGTTTTACTTTAAAATGGTCTTTGCACCTGCATATTTTCCCAGTTGCAATACTGACATGTTTCTCATTCCTGTCCATTTAAGAAATACCGTTGCACTCATTTAGATTTTTTGAAGGTTGCAAATGACCCCATGTTGATTATTTTTATGTCTGTAATACAGATGCCTTCCTGAGCTCATTCACATATTTCAGAAAAATGTAGAAAGGAAACGGAGCCTTAATGTTCTCAAGCTAATTATTCTCAAGACTGCAATTCTTTTTAATTCATGGATCAGACACGACCACTTTCTGTATGTACTGAGAGCTGCCATCCTGGTTCAAGCAAGAAGGTGAAGGAGGGGGAGCCATTCTGCTGCTATACCTGCATCCCATGTCCAGAGGGAAGGATTTCACAACAAGAAGGTAAGAGACACGTTGCTCAGACAGAGAAAGCAGAATGGATGCAATGCACAGGGACTTGTGACTAGGGTCTGGGATGAAGTTGCTGAAGCAGGAAGCACTGTTTCTTTGTGTATGGTGATGTTTCCAGTAAGGTGTGTGTGTGGGGGGAGGGGGTCATTTGCCTTGTATTTGCAATTACTCTAGAGCATTTAAAGTGCTATATTCTAGGTAGCCATAAGAAGAGCAGAAACCTAACCTGGTGTATGAATTGGGAAATGGCTTTAGAAGCTTAGCATTAGCACTTCCTTTTCAATGGGATTCTAAAATTTGATTGATTGCTTCATGTAAACACTATGCAAAAGCCTGACCTCCTATTTCTCAGAATAATTCTTCCGCAACAAAAGAGGTTTCTTATTAGCACCACACATTCTATTCTCATGCCTTCATTCCTGGACTCTGACAATTCCTCCTGAATTGGATTGGGTGTCCTTTCCAGTTGACCTTCTCATTGCAATGTCAATTTGTGGAATTCAAGTGGATGGTGTTACTAATGGGTGACAATATCCTTCCTGAGACACTTTACTCCCAAGCTATTTGTCCTCGGTAACAGTCAATACATTCAAATTTAAACCATCTCCAGAGGAGGAGTTAACATGTGATGCTTTCTACTGAGATTAATTCAAACCAATGGAAGATGTGTCATCCACAAGTGCTCCTTGGACTTCTCACAGCTAAGAGAAGCTCAGGAATGTGCAGCACACCTACCTAAACTTTCATCTGAAAGGAAGGTGTACATCCTGTAGCTGAAATTAATGTCAAATCCACTTATTAGCACCACACATTCTATTTTTTTTCAGAAATGGAAGATTGCAAGAAATGCTTAGATGAAAGCTATCCAAGCAACACCCGGGATTTCTGTGTTCTGAAGGATGTTAGCTTCTTGTCTCACAAAGAAACTTTGGGAATGAGTTTAACCTGTTTAGCACTTTCATTATCCATCCTCACTTCACTGGTGCTTACAGTTTTCATGAAGCACCACAACACTCCCATCATCAAGGCCAACAACCGGGAACTCACCTACACCCTCCTCATTGCCCTCCTGCTGTGCTTCCTATGTGCATTGCTGTTCATTGGTCATCCTGCAAAGGTGACTGGTGTCCTTTGCCAAACTGCCTTTGGCATCATCTTCTCAGTGGCTATTTCCCTTGTGCTGGCAAAGAACATCACCGTGGTGCTGGCTTTCATGGCCAACAAGCCTGGATCCCGGATGAGGAGGTGGATTCAGAAGAGACTAGCCAACTCCACTGTTCTTTCCTGCTCCCTTGTGCAAGTGTCCATTTGCATGCTGTGGCTGTCAAGCTCTCCTCCCTACCCTGATGTGGATATGAACTCAGTGGGGGAACAAATCGTCCTGGAGTACAACGAAGGGTCTGTGGTGATGTTTCACTGTGTCTTGGGCTACATGGGCTTCCTTTCCTTGCTGTGTTTCATTGTGGCCTTCCATGCCAGGCAGCTGCTGGACAGTTTCAATGAAGCCAAGTTCATCACTTTCAGCATGATGGTGTTCTGTGGTGTGTGGCTGTCCTTTGTTCCAGGCTACCTGAGCTCCAAGGGGAAATACATTGTTGCTATGGAGATCTTTCCTATCCTAGGCTCCAGCTCTGGGCTGCTGGCTTGCATCTTTTCTCCCAAATGTTACATCATTTTGTTAAGACCTGAGCTGAACAACAGGGAGCAACTAATAAGAAGAACAAAATGAAGAATATCACTGCCTAGGCCCTTTGCTATATCCCGAGCTATTTGTGCAGTGTTGCTGAGGAACACCTTTCTGTCTTTTTCCTTTGGATTTTTGTGGTTCAGTATGAATTTGGGGGATGGTGCTTTTTGTCTTACCTAATGTATATATTGGAGCTATGGGGCCTTTTGTTTTGTGTTGAGTTCTGTTTCAGATTTGGTTCATTTTATTTCCAGTTTCCCTCTTGTAATTAATATGGGATGTCTATGCCTCCCTCCTCATACTCATCAGAAAACACCCATGGGAAGGATTTAAGTTCCAGGAATTTTCTCAATCAAAATGTTAATACACTGTATTCTTTAATATTTTCCATTGCATTGAATTAAGCTGGCTGATCTGTGATAGTCTTCTGTATATGAAGGCATCAAATTGTCATTGTGTTGTCATTATTCTATTGCCAACTATTCTGCACCAGAATACCAGACTAGTAGGTTATACAATACTCTGTACATAATTTGGAAGTTGTTAGCTGCTTTCACTTCTTCTCAGTCAAGCTAGTACATGAGCTTAGTCATCATCTGAGTTAGCTTGTCAGCAGTGTGCTTACAGTCCATTGCATCTGCAGGATGCCAGCATTGGATTGCTGTGGAATTCTCAAAGCCCAACCATCCCCTGCCATCTAACTGGGAAGCAGAAACAAGGTTTCCTCAAAGAATCTCAAGGAATGCCCAGTTTTTATTTACTAACCAGGCATTTGCAGTGAAGAACTATGCTTATTTCTGATGCTTGTTGAAATCCTGTGGTCTTTCAACTAGCTTAAGTAAGGAGGAAGGAAGTAACAAACAAACCCCAATGCACAGAGTTTGAAGTGAAAGATAAGAAGGACTGAGAAGTGTCCAGAAAAGAATGTGATCCTTGAGTACTGTGTGGAAAAATGTCCAAATAAATCAAAGAAGAAGTAGTAGTAGTGCCTGGTGTGTTTTGTTTAAAGATCTTTGAAATGTTGGAGTCCATTTTGAGAAGTGCAAAGAAGCTGCTAGAAGTCCTCTTTACCCAACACTACAGGAACTGGATAGCCAATGGCTAAATATGTAAGGGTGTTCTGTTCAGCAGCTGCTCCCTTGATGCAAATTATCCCCTTGTTACAATGTACCCCCTTCATTCCTTCAACAATTCACAATCTAGGCAAGAATTATCAAGTTAAACAGCCTCACATGGCTGGTGCACTACAGCCAATCACTGGACAGTGTTTTGCAGCATTGTAGTGAACTCCTCCCTGCTGCTGGACCATGGCAATTGAACTCTATATGAATGATTTCCCAACAGCATACATTAACTTTTTTAAACAAACATGAAAATCAATTTAAGTTTCAGGAATGTACTCAATTGAAATGTAAATGCAGTACATTCTGTAATATTTTCCATTGTATTGTTCTCAGCTGACCAATCTGTGTTACTGTTCTGTTTATGAAGGCATCAAACTGTCATTGCGTTGTTATTATTGTATTGTCAACTACTCTGCACCTGCCAACCTGACTAGGATGTTATAAATTACTCTGTACCTTATTTGGAAGCTTGTAGCTAGTTTGTTCTTTACCCAAGAGTCATAGTGTAAGTTTGGATTGTGTTTGAATACAAAAACAAATTAAAGTGATAAAAATGGTTGAAATGAGCACAAGTGGATAACTACACTGAAAATTGTGCTCTGCAATTGGATTAATGCGGGAATATGAAGAAACAGAGAGAGAGAGAGAGAGAGAGAGAGAGAGAGAGAGAGAGAGAGAGAAGTTCTGTGTTTGTGTGGTCTCTCAAAGGGAACAATGGAGGGAGGTGGCAATTTTGTGAAGTGACTTTTCAAACACGTTTTTCTTCAACAATTCCAGAGGGAATCTTCAACTTGTTTTTATTGACTAACAAGACATGAAATGATGTTAATTATGAAGATAATAATTTCCACATTTGTTGTGTTTTGGCTTCAGTCACAAAGACTGACAATTCTCTTTCCCAAAGCCCTGTGGAATTTTGGTGGTAACATAAAGTTACAGGAGCAAAACACCTGGAGGATATTTACATTGAGGTCCAGCAGGAGTTAGAGCTGGGGGCATCATCAGCAAAGATATCGCATGAATAAAGAAATCTCATGAATCAGACCCATCAGGTAATAATACTGTAAGCATGAGGTAGTTTTAATCATGGTTGCTCTAACAGTATGATGCAAGTCCCCAAGATCTGTATCTTGAACTGCTTGTCCTTGTCGTAATGCTCCTATATTCTATGGTGTTGCTGCTGGGAGTGTTTCCTCAGCTGGTCTGGAAGGCTTCCATTGGGCAGGCGAGATGCAGGCTGTCTCATCCGCACCATCCTCTTCACATGTATTATCAGCCAGGAGACCTCATCATTGGCACCATTGCATCTCATGGTGGCTTCCTCTCCAGCCCAGCAACCTTCTTCAAAGTTCCTCCTCCTGCATCAGTTGACGAGTTTGTGTAAGGTTTATTTTGATCAGTTTTTCATTCCATGTGGTGTGGGTATTATTATTTCTATGACCAGTTTGAAAGCTGCAAATCCAAACCATGGTTTACTTGCATTTAAAAAATTAACAAATGTAAAGAATGTGGGAAAAGAAAGGCATCTTTTCCCCCTCAGGATACAAATCCCAGAAATAGTTTATTTTCAGAATCCAAATGATATTTAATTTCTTTGTTACTTTATTAGCCCTCCCACCTTGCATTTGCTCGGCCGTTAATTGTATTACTCAAATTCTGTGTTGTTTGTGGGAAGTTTTCTGTATATCTGTGTCTCCTTCTGGTGCACCAGCACTGCAGTGCTAGGTTGAGTAGCATGTCAAATGACTGTCACCACAGCTTATTTTCGCAATTCAGAGATACCACATTTGCTTTCCCACCTCCCCAACTACCCCCTTGACTTCCCTAATGACTTGCACTACTAAGTTGCATTCCACTCCCCACGTATGAAAAAGTAATCTTTGAATTACCTGTTCATTCCTTTCTTGTTATTCTGTCGTTCTCTCACAAAAATAAATTGTGAGCTGAAATGAAGAAGGCAATATAGTAATCCACACTATCTTCTATGGAGCTAACTTGCAGGCTCTTATCTATTATGACATTTCTTTGTTCATCAATTTTTATACTGAATATGTAAAGCGGATCAATTGCAGGAAGCAAACTTTGAGTGACTTTTGTGAACAACTAAAGCACATTCTTTAGCAGGGATCAGATGTTATTCTCAAAAAGGATGTGGCCATCCTGGTATGAAAAGTTTCCAGTGGTGAAGTTTCAAAAGCTGTTCCTATTTGCCAGTTCTCATATATGCCATCTCAACGTGTGCATTCAGTTAGCTGAGGCACCTCAATGTTAATTGATCAATTCTCTCGAACAATAGCTTTCAGGGGTTACTGTAAAAAGTAAAACAATACAATTTGTAAATCCAGTTTAAGCATAGACTCTAAATTGGCAAAAGATCAGCAACTTAAAACATTTCTTCTCGTAAATTGAAAGCAGCAACAGGGAACAACAATAGGCAAAGGATCTTAAGAGTGGCTTGTGGAAAACTTTATAACAGTATTGAAATGTCAATCCTAATGCACGTACTAATAATTGTACAATTCACAGGAAGGTTTATCCTTCAAATGAAATATTCTTGTCTTCAAAATGCAACCCTCTTTCTAGTGCTGTGTCTAAGGCTTACCAGCAAATCATGGCTCTGGCATTCGCAGTGAAGGAAATCAATGCAAACCCTCAGCTCTTGTCCAACTTCACCTTGGGCTTCCACATCTATGACAGCTACGACAATGCTAGGAGGACCTATCAGGCCACAATGCTATTTATATCGGCACTGCAGAGATTGATCCCCAACTACATATGTAACGTCCAGCACAACCTAGTAGCAATCATTGGGGGACCAGATTCTGAAATCTCTCTTCACGCAGCAACTCTTCTGGATGTCTATAAGATTCCACAGGTAGAACTCTCTCTCCTTCAGTTTGGGTGTGAAGCATTGGACAAAAACCCCAGTTCAATTTCTTGATCATTGGCTGGTTTCTAAAAAGAACATGGGAAGGACAGTGGGAAAGCTTGGGGTGATGCTTTCAAGGCAAGCTGTTGAATGTAGTGGTCAGTTTCCAGGTAATATAAAATATCTCATATTCACAGAAAACTTTCCTGAAATGGTGATTTCTTAACTTTTATTTCTTTATTTATGCAATTTAATTTCCCCCCTTGATTCCAGTTTTTGCATTGTAATTAAAAAAGGAGTACTGCAAGTATACTCAGATGGAGTTTAGAAACACAATACACTAAACAAATTATGAATAAAATGGTACATTCATAATTCAAAATTAATGTGAGATCCTGATTTTATTTATGCAGAAAGCAGTGGTGAGACATATGTTTCAGCATCTCTGCTGTATCAGGTACACATTTGCATTGACCTCTTATGCAATATTCTTCTTCCTAATCTGTTTGACTTCAGCCTGTGTTCTTCCAAAGTGCTCACTGTTTCTAGTACAACAGCAAGCTAATGGATGAAAACAAATGGCTCCATTTCTTCAAGAAGCAGGGGAACCCAAATGAGTATATGCAAAGGCTCTCAAACTTTGCAACCTGTGGCAATAGTTATTTTCAGTAAAATATGAATGTATCCATACCTTTCACTTAGTATGCTCCCTCAGATAGTTCACCACCTCCTCTGTTCTCTTTTCTAAATGTTCCAAACATTTGCCAAAGCATTCCTGGACCACTTATGCCCATCTGCCACTATGCCACAGTTGGTTGGGGTTCTGCAGAAATGAGAAAACATGGCAAGGGCACATCCTGTCTAACGAGACAGTTCACCAAGTGTCAGCAATCAAGGGCTGCCTGCTGCAAGGCTGAAATGTTTTAAGTAAGGTTGCAAACAAGTTTGAGGCTCCAGGGCAGAACTTGTTTCAAGTGTGTTTGAGACAATGCGACTTCACCTTCTATCAATGGAACCAACAAGAGGTTCCACTGCTCCTTATTGCATGGAATGCAGCTCAGACTCCTTTGTGGAAGACTACTCCACAAGTGATGTGACAAATTTCACCCTGCAGCGAATAATCAAACTGATTTTACAATTATTAAAAAAGAAGAAAAGAAAAATTTTGGGCAAACCATGCTTGTCTTCCAGGGTGCCATGCATGATGAAAGGGAAAGACATGCGTGGGATTTTCAAAAAGCTGCAACAGCAGGGTTCTTAACCTTTCACCTCAGTTAAGTAGAGAGAAGCTAGAAGGTACAGATTCCCTGATGGCAACTCATCTATGTTATGCCAGTTCCTGAAGAAAGGTGAGAGTTAAGGAGATGTTCCCCTGCAGTTTTTCATTTGATATGAATAAACTTTGTGGTCCTTTACCAGACAGTATGGCAGACGGGTACCATTTGAACAATTGCAAAAAGACTTACATGGTAGTAGTAATCACATTTGACATACTGGGTGTGAAATGATCTGAAAGTGTGCATTTCTATGTACTCAATGTTGTCTTTCCCAATCCATCTCTCTTCAGCTGACCTACGGCCCTGCTCCAATGATGAATGATAAAACACCAGGCCTTCCCTTCTACCAGGTGTTTCCCAAGGAAGTCCTGCAGAATGCAGGCATTCTCTCCTTGCTTCTGCATTTTAAGTGGACTTGGATTGGACTCCTGGTCATGGAGATTGACCGAGCAGAAAGATTTGTGCAAACTGTTTCTCCACTGTTTTCCGAGAACGGTATCTGCTTTGCATTTATTGCAAGAATACCAAAATTCAGTTTTTATTATAAAATTCTTGAAATGCTACAAATGGGTATACAAATATATGAGGAAGTCATGGGTAGCACAGCTAAAGTTCTGGTAGTGTACGGAAACTCTTATTCCATAGTGTTTCTGAGGTGGTTTACATATATCTCAGGACAAGAGGGAGAGGTAAATAAACCAAAAGGAAAGGTCTTGATAATGACAGCCCAGATGGAGCTTGCTTCCTTTTGGTACCAAAGAAACTGGGATGCAGAAATGTTCAATAGTGCCATTGCTTTCACATTTCACTCCCACAACCCAGCAGGATTCAAAGACTTCCTTGCGCAGAGAAATCCCCTCAGCACCAAAGGGGATGGTTTTATCAAGGACTTCTGGCAAAATGCCTTTGGCTGTATATTCCCAAATTCAAGCTTTGCCAGGCAGAGGGATGTGGACACTTGCACAGGCGAGGAGTATCTGGGCAGCCTCCCAGCACCATTTTTCGAAATGAGCATGACTGGGTACAGCTACAGCATCTACAATGCAGTCTATGCAGTGGCCCACGCTCTTCACACCCTGCGCTCAACTAGATTAAAATACAAAGCAAAGGTGAATGGATGGAGATGGAAGCTTCAGAAACATGCTTTGTGGCAGGAGGTAATTGGCTAATTGTTTCTTCCCATTTCCCATCTTCCATATTTGCTCATGTGCAGGCATCAAAGAAGTTCCCATATTCCAAGCACCCCTCTTGCTGTCCTCATTTCCCCATTAGTTAATTCTTCTTCTGAGAGCAATCTTTCACTAAAATATTCCCCGTCAAAAACTTCATTCACCTACTGCCTGTAGCCCTTGTGCCTGAAAGTCCAACAACCTCTTTTCCTCTTCACTCTAGCTTCATCGTTTCCTGAAAGCCGTCTCATTTAACAACAGTGCTGGGGATGAGATTTCCTTTGACCAGGATGGCGAGTTAGTGTCTGGATTAGATGTGATCAACTGGATTGTTTCCTCAAATCAATCATTTCATCGTATCCCTGTTGGAAGGATGGATCCTCATATACCAACAGGCCAAATGTTTAGCATTAACGAAGATGCAATAACATGGCACAGGTGGCTTAATCAGGTAATATTTCCTTTGCAGAGGTTTTGAGGGGTGTCCCAATCTCCATGCAGCTATCTAAAATCAATTCATTGGATACTTGAGAAGAGCCTTATCTTACAAAATTCACATTCCATGAGCTGATGTAACAAGTGAGACATCACCTTATGTGTCACATTAAAGTGCTTCACAAATTAAACAAAAAAATTAAGTGTAAGAATCAATTATTTTAAGTTATTCGGTATTGAGCATGCAGGAAAAAAATCTGTCTGTAATGCAGCTTTTCTTGAGTCACCAGGACTCTTAAAAAAATGTACGTAAAAGTAGAAAAAGACATTCAAAACAGTAGCATTCCAGAAACTCCTCGAGGAATGAGAAAGCATCAGTCTGTTTCTTAAGATAATATTGTCCTTATTTTCACACATATGTGACAGAAAAATCAGCAACAGAGAGCCAGCAAAACCTTTAAAGGGTTTTAACAGAGGGCTCTTCTTTACAACTGTGAAAAGCGTTTTCTTCCCAAATATGTCCATCATAGTCACAAACAGTTATGGGTATATTAGACTGAAGAAGTTGGTGCAATCATTCTATTTATGAAATATCCCCTCAGTCCTTGAGGTTTCATCCTCAAGCTCCACCAGACCAAAATTTCCCCAGCAATTAAGATGATGTACCATGGCATGGATGGCTTAATCAAGTACAGGGTATTGGAAACAATTTCTGAAGAAAATTAGTCTGAAAGGTGTCTGATTCTGTATGCAACTACCTACAATAATTTGCAGAATTCAGAATGATGTTTTATTAGCAAAAATGCAACATATGAGTTTATGGAACAAGTTGCTTCCAGGTGTTTCAGCCCGATATGCCATGTTTTTAAGTTCATTATTTGACAAATCGTAGGAGAAATTAATAATCAAACATTGTTATTTGATTATAAGTCTTGAAATATGCTTAGAAACTCCAAACTTTCAACAGTGAAGTACTACCAATAAAACTGTTCTCCAGGGGCAAGTAGGTCCATCATGAAACAGGGCATCTCCTCATTGTTTTGCAAACATTAATGCTGCTTTCCGCATGTTGAGAAGGGAAAACTCACTGGAGGATACAAAGGGAGAAAAAGAAGAGGAAGCCCCCATCAGAAAGGGCAGAATCTCTCAAGGTGGCCACATCCTTGGAATCAGAAACAGCAGAGCAGGGCTGCCTGGACAGAAAATTTCTGAGGGCTCCCCTTCAAAGGGTGGCCACAACTCAGAGACAACTGGACAACACAGCTGCAATGAGCAAGGTTCTTCTCATATGTCAAAGCATGTCAATGGGATCGTATTTCAAAGGCTTTTGACCCAGTTTGTGTGTGCCTGTGTGTAGGCCCTATTTACTTTATTTTTGCAGTTGTAATACTGACTCATATTTCTCATACCTGTCCATTCCAGAAATGTCAGTGCAAACACTCAGATTTTTTGAAGGTTGTAAATTACCCAATTTCCACTTTACAAATTTTTAAAAAGTATTTTTTAAGACTGCAACAAAGATACCTTCCTGAGCCAATTCACATATTTCAGAAAAATGTAAAGAGAGCAGAGCCTTAATGTTCTCAAGATAATTACTCTCAAGCCTGCACTTGTTTTTCATCTTTGGACTAGACACGACCAGTTTCTGTATGTACTGAGAGCTGCCATCCTGGTTCTAGCAAGAAGGTGAAGGAAGGGGAGCCGTTCTGCTGCTATACCTGCATTCCATGTCCGGATGGGAGGATTTCACAACAAGAAGGTAAGAGGCACATTGCTCAGATTGAGAAAACGGGATGAATGCAAAAAACAGAGACATGTGACTACAGTCTGAGATGAGGTTGCTGAAGAAGAAATCAGTTTCTATGTGTGTGTGTGTGTCCATGTTTCAAGTTGTGTGTGTAAGCATATTTGTGTGTGTTGGGGTGTGACCATTTGTATGGTTGAAGTTGCATTCATCCAAGAATATTTGAAATGCTACAATCCTGGAAATGATGAACAGCTACCCAAATTGGTGTCTGAATTGAGAAATGGCTTTAGAAAATGATCATTAGAAACTCCTCTTCAATGGGATTCTAAAATGTGGTTTACTGCTTCAAGTTAACAAAATGCAGATGGATGACCTCCTACTTCTCAGAAAAAAAAAATCTTTATTTAGATTTATAGGACATCCATCACTGTCTTCTCTGGACAGCTTACAGAATATTATGAAACCTCTGCAAAATAAATTTCTGTTTTCATGCCTTCATTCTTGGACTCCTTCAATTCCTCTTGAATTGGATTGGGTGTGCTTTCCAGATGATGTTCTTAATGCAAGGTCACCATGGTGAATTTAAGTGAATTCATGGTGATTTCAAGTGAAATTATAGCAACGTGAAAATTTCCTGCCTGCTTAATGTTACTACCAAACTTTTTGTGCTCCCTCACAATCAATGCTTCCAAAATTACAACAGCACCACAGGAGGAATTATCCTGTGGTGCTTTCTCCTGCGATTTCTCCTTGGCCTTCTAACAACTATGAGAAGTCCAAGTATGTGCAGTACAGTCACAGAAACTTCTATTTGAAAGGAAGGTGTACAGCCTGTCGCTGAAATTAATGGCAAATCCACTTACTAACACCACACACTGTATTTTTTTCCAGACATGGAAGATTGCAAGAAATGCTCAGATGAAAGCTATCCAAGCAACACCCGGGATTTCTGTATTCCAAAGGATGTAAGCTTCCTCTCTCATGAAGAACCTTTGGGGATAAGTTTAACCTGTACAGCCCTTTCCTTTTCCACCATCACTTCACTGGTGCTTGGAGTATTCATGAAGAACCATGACACTCCCATCGTCAAGGCCAACAATCGGGACCTCACTTACACCCTCCTCATTTCCCTCCTGCTCTGCTTCCTTTGTGCATTGCTTTTCATTGGTCGCCCTACAAAGGTGACGTGTGTCCTTCGGCAAACTGCTTTCGGCATCATCTTCTCAGTGGCTGTTTCCTGTGTGCTGGCAAAGACCATCACCGTGGTGCTGGCTTTCATGGCCACAAAGCCCGGATCCCAGATGAGGAGGTGGGTTGGGAGGAGACTAGCCAACTTCATCATTCTTTCCTGTTCCCTCGTGCAAGTGGCCATCTGCACGCTCTGGCTGTCAAGCTATCCTCCCTACCCTGACGTTGACATGAACTCAGTGGGGGGACAAATTGTCCTGGAGTGCAATGAAGGGTCTGTGGTGATGTTTTACTCTGTCTTGGGCTACATGGGCTTGCTTTCCTTGCTGTGTTTTGCTGTGGCCTTCCATGCCAGGAAGCTGCCGGACAGTTTCAATGAGGCCAAGTTCATCACATTCAGCATGGTGGTCTTCTGTGGCATGTGGCTGTCCTTTGTTCCAGGCTACCTGAGCTCCAAGGGGAAATACATCATTGCTGTAGAGATCTTCTCTATCCTAGGCTCCAGCTCTGGGCTGCTGGCTTGCATCTTTTCTCCCAAATGTTACATCATTTTGTTAAGACCTGAGCTGAACAACAGGGAGCAACTAATAAGAAGAACAAAATGAAGAACATCACTGCCTAGGCCCTTTGCTATATCCCGAGCTATTTGTGCAATGTTGATGAGGACCACCTTTTCGTCTTTTTCATTTAAGTTCTTATGATTAATTCTGAATTTGGAGGGATGATGCTTTTGATCTTACCTAATCCATGTGTCAGAGCTATGGGGAGTATGTTTTGTTTCATGTTGTGTTTAGGTTTTGGTTTCCTTTATTTCCTTTGTATCTATTCTGATTACTATGGAGTGTCTATGCCTCCCTCCACATCCTCATCTGTAAACACCCATAGGAAGAACTCTACTTCAATACCTTCCAGAGGGAGGGTAATGTGGGATGCAAGGAAAATCAAGGTTACTAGCAATATTTAGCTTTTCTGTTCAGTTAATCTCTGTCGAGCATAGGTGATGTTCAACCATTTCTAAAGTGGAACCTAGTATAATACCAAGAAAAAAATGAAAAGAACCCCTTCCATAATACAGAATTTGAAAGTAGTTCAAAAGTTTGAAAACAGTCTTAAAATGGTCTCAAAGTAGCTATATTAGTATTTAATGCAGAAAAAAGAAGAACCATTTTAAAACAGCAGAAATATCAGTCAAGCCAGTACATGAGCTTAGTCATCACCACAATCAGTTGGACATGAATATGGTTTCAATCCATTGCATCTCCAGGGTGCCAGCATGAGATTATTGTGGAGTTCTTGAAACCCAATCATCCACTGCCAGCTAAAAGGAATGCAGAAACAAGGAAAGTTTCCACAAAGAATCTCTCAAGGAATGCCAAATGTTGACTTACAAACTAGGTATTTGCAGTGATGAACTAAACTTACTTCTGATGCTTGTCCAATTCCTGTGGTCTTTCCAATAGTGGAAGGTAGAAAGGAAGGAAGTAACCCCAAAGCATGGAGTCTGGAGACTCAGATAACTGCATTGGAAGAACTGGCAAATGTCCAGTAAGAATGTCTTCCACATGTACCTAGATGTCAATCAAGATGTTTTGCCAGTGAAGGAGAAAATAAGGGGATTGTGATGCATGCTTGTGAAGGTAAGACTTGCACACATGCTCTGACTCACAGTTGGAATGGAACATCCCTTGAAAAGTTTCCTCATGTTTTATACTAGACTCACAATCTTAGAGGCAGTGTCTTTCATCTCTCACTGAAATTCAGAAGTATTTTCATCCAGGAGATAACATCATTGGTTCTGCTCTCTCTCAGGCTGGTTCATTCATCTTTGTGGAAGAAGATGTCAGTATTTGCAAAAATTGAGTGAAGACTTTTCATTGTTTGCTTTCTTTGCTGGTGGAATAATTTCACTTAAAGCTGCAGTTTCAAAACAATAGCTCGATGGCTCAGAAAACAGTCCTATGGGTGTATGCATCTAGATGGCCATTGGGAACTTAGAGTCCCAACTGTTGTCTCGGAGACATGATCCAAAATCAGACCAGTAACTCTGATCCTTCAACAGTCCAGTCATCATGCTTCTCTCTGTACTAGCTGCAGCTCTGAGATTGGGGGCTGACCTTGGAGCAAGAAGTATGTGGGTGTCCTGGGGAAGTGGAAAGGGAAGGAGTGAGGTTCCACCTTGATCCAATGAATGGTGGCTGTTCAGCTTGTTCTGCCCACAGACCTGCCTAACCCCATCATGTAAGCCTTTGCTGAGTGGGAGGCGTATGGAGACCACTTCTGCTTCTGTGCTCCTTGTACTTTCAGAAAGATGCCCATTAAATTCAGAGTTCAGAAACCATGAAGGCAAACAAAATGACTGAGAAAAATGAAACAAAACAATCTTATCATTTTCATTCAATAAACTGAAGCTTATCCTGGTAAGACAGAGGTACTATGGGGTGGGGTGGTCCTCTAATCTGTACACCCTGTTCTGAATGGTATCACTATCCCCCTATGGGACAGGATCCACAGTCTGGGCTTGCTCCTGGACCCTAGTCTGTCCCTGGAGTATCAGGTGGAATTGGTGTCTGGGAGTGTCTTTTTCCAGCTATGGTGGATTTTCCAGCTCCACCCCTTCCTAGACAGAGGGAACCTGAAGATAATTACCCATGCTCTGGTAACTTCCAAAATAGATTATTGTAATGCACTCTGCATTTCCTGTCCTTGATGTTCCCGCAATTGCAGCAGGTACAATATTAGGCTGCTCAGTTGGTGCTGTGTAAGAGTGGCCCATATAACAGCAGTTCCAAAAGAACTTCACTGGTTACCAGTTGTGCCCCAGACCCAATTCAAGGTGCTGACATTGACATATAAAGCCCTAAAATGGCTTGGGGCCTGGCCACCTGAAGGACCGGCTACACCTGTATAGGTGTATACCTACACCCCCAAGATCAGTGCAGGAGGGCTTTCTGAGAGACCCACCACTCAGGGAGGTGAGAAGGGTGGCAAATAGGTGAAAGGCCTTTTTTACTGCTGCTCCCTCACTCTGGAACTTCCTCTGTAGAAGAATTCACATGGCACCCCAAAGAAAAGACATACCTTAAAAAAAATTAATACTTTGCCTTATGAATGCTGGGGGCCTTTTCATATTATTGTTGTACTGAAGTTCTAATCTTTTAATTTTTTAAAATAGGTTTTAGCATGTTGTTATTTATACTTACGTTGAATATATTGTTTTACTATGTTTTCTATGTCGTTGAAACCTGCCTAGGAAGGCCTTTTGGTAGTTATAGGCGGCATGTAAATATGAGTAAATAGATAGATAGATAGATAGATAGATAGATAAAATGTGAACTGCATGTATATCAATGGCAGTAAAGTAATGTGAAAAGTTAGTTATATAGGTATGCATGAAAATGAAGACAGAGAAAGTCTCTTCTTAGGTAGGGAGGGCAGACAGCAGTTTAGTTCTGGTTCTCATTCTTCTCATGGCAAAATCAGATAAACGCATTCCAAGGGGTTAGGAGGATTGCCCCCACCCCCACACACTAATAAAATGGATAAAAATGCTTCAAATGAGCACAAGTGGATAACTACCCTGAAAATTAGGCTCCTGGATAGGGATAATGCACATATACACAGAAACACACACAGAGAGAGTAAGAAAAGTTTTGTGTTTGCATGATCTCGCACAGTGAACAGTGGAGGGAAGTGACAACTTTGTGAACTGACTTAGTAATGCATGCACAGCATTGTTGATTTTGAACAGGTAACAAGGTAAGAGCAAGCCTCACACACAGCTACTCTGTCCTCTGTTCCAACCATAAGGCAGCATCTAATATCATGCTAAAGGCAATGAGGCAACGAGGAGACCTTCAGAGAGGAATGACATCATCCCAGGCCAAATGATCACATGGTTTCTTTTATGGGATCACTGCAAAATCTGTATCAGTTATATGAAGTAGCCAATCAACATTCCACACATAGCACCCACCTACAAACTGATCCTAAAAAAGATCTTGGACTCTGAGGAAATGGATAGACTTTGTCATTGGAGCAGAAAGAAGATACTGACTTTTATCAAACTTGGGACTCATTTTATTACTGGCTAGAGAAATGGGGCATCGTATAGATTATGTTTCTATGTTATCATAAATGGAAAACAAAATGTGGGAGCTGACCCAGCAGGCTCAATGTTTCTGATGATTGATGTTTTTAGTTATTCTTTGTTTTTAGGACTAAAATTTTGAATAAAAATTATTATATTAAAAAAAACCAACCATTCCACACAGAGAAGCATAATTGTTGCTGTACTGAATGATTCCGGGGATCATTCCTCCTTTTGTGGGACATTCCGTGCCCTGTTCATCTTTCCCATCCCAGCCAAGAGAATTGATCATTTCAGATGTGACTTTACAAACACTTGTCTCTTCAACACTTCCAGGGGAAATTTTCAAATTGTTTAGGTTAAGTAACAAGAGAAGATATGTAATTATGAAGACAGTCATTTCCAGAGTTGTATTTTGGTTTCAGTTACAAGGACTGAAACTAATTCTGCTTTTTCTCAAAACCCCTGTGGAATTTTGGTGGTATGTAGCAAAACATATGGAGGATGTTTACACAGATGTCCAGCAGGAGGTAGAACATCATCATCATCATCATCATCATCATCATCATCATCATCATCATTATTACATTTCTATGCCGCCCCTTGCCGAAGCCTCAGGGCGGCTTACAACACGATAAAATACATTGAAATACAATAGAACATAATAAAGTACCACTAAATACAAAAATACAAAAAATATACAGATACAAACATAATAATATGAAATTAAAATTAACAGTATAAAATAAGTAAATAAAGAATATAGGAGGCGAAAAGAGAAGGAAGAAGAAGTTGCCCTGGCCAGATCATATATTTTAACAAGTAAAATGATGTTTAAATAAAAAGGTCTTTATCTGGCGCCGAAAAACCAGTAACAACGGTGCCAGACGGACCTCTTTGGGGAGTGAATTCTATAGGTTGGGTGCCACCACAGAGAAAGCCCTCCTCCGAGTACTTACTCTCCTAATTTCTTTCATGGAGGGTTCCCGGAGAAGGGACTCTCCTGCAGATCTCAAGGGGCGGTCGGGCATATACGGACGTAAGCGCTCGTTCAGGTAGCCAGGACCCAAGCCGTTTAGGACTTTATAGGTCATAACCAACACCTTGAATTGGGCCCAGGCTTCAATGGGAAGCCAGTGAAGCTGATGGAGGATTGGAGTCATGTGAACATAACGTCCCGTCCCCGTCAGCAACCTGGCAGCTCTATTTTGCACCAATTGAAGTGTTCGGACCGTCTTCAGGGGAAGCCCCACGTAAAACATGTTACAGAAGTCTAGGCGGGAAGTCACCAGCGCGTGTGTCACCGTCGCCAGGCAGTCGTACTCCAGGTAGAGGCGCAGCTGATTAATCAGCTGAAGCTGAAGGAAGGCGCTCCAAGCCACCGCTGTCACCTGATCTTTCAAAGAAAGCTCCAGGTCGAGGAGTACTCCTAAGCTGCGGACCTTGTCCCTAAGAGGGAGTGTTTCACCATTCAAGACCAGGTCAAATCCACCCTCTCCGAAGCCCAATCCGCCAACCAACAGGACCTCCGTCTTGTCTGGGTTGAGTTTCAGTTTATTGGCCCTCATCCATTCCATCACCTCGGCCAAGCACCGGTTCAGCACAGCCACTGCCTCACTTGGATTAGTGGAAAATGAGAGTTAGAGCTGGGTATCATCAGCATATTGATGATTCCGCAGCCCACACCTCCTGATGACCCCTCCCAGCGGTTTCATTTAGATGTTAAATAGCAGAGGGGATAGAATGGAGCCCTGTGGTACTCCATGGCATAGCTGCCATGGCACAGAGACATAGTCCCCCAGCACTACCTTCTGGAATCGACCGTTGAGATAGGAGCAGAACCACTGCAACATGGGACATCATTGGTAAAGATATCTCATGGAGACAGATATCCCATCCATCGGACCTGTCAGGTGACAATCTTGGAAACAAGAGGCAGCTTTAATCATGGTTGCTCAAAGTGTAGGATGGAAGACCCCAACCTCTGTGTCTTGAACTCAAGTTTGTACTTGTTGTGATGCTCCTGTTTCCCGGGGTGTTGCTGCTGGGAGTGTTTCCTCAGCTGTTCAGGAAGGCTTCCATTGGGCATGTGAGATACAGGCTGTCTCATCCACACCATCCTCTTCACATGTATTATCAGCCAGGAGACCTCATCATTGGCACCTTTGCATCTCATGGTGGCTTCCTCTCCAGCCCAGCAACCTTAAACCAAGTTCCCCCTCCTTTATCCCTTGAAGAGTTTTTGTAAGGATTATTTGGATCAGTTTTGCATTCCATTTGGTATGGGTATTGGTGCTGGTGTTGGTATTTTTATTTCAGAGACCAGTTTGAAAACTGTAACCCCCTTACCACAGTTTAACGGCATTTAAAAAATTAACATGTACAAAGAATGTGGGAAAAGAAAAGGATCTTTTCCCAGTTAGTAAACAAACCCCTAACACATTTTATTTTCAGCATCCAAAAGCAATTTGATTTCTGTTGACTCTAATTTTATTAGTTCTCCCACTTTGCATTTGTTCCTCTGTTAATTGTATTGCACAAATTGTTGATTGTCGGGAAAGGGTTTAAATATATCTGTGTCTCTCCCTCATGCATCAGCACTGCAACGCCAAGCTGAGTGGAATGTCACATAATTGTCACCCATCCCATTTTTGTCAACTCAGAGACCCCACAGCTGCTTTCTCACCTGCTCAACAACACCCTTGACTTTCCCCATGAATTGCACTTTTAACTTGCATGCCCCTCCCCTCCCTTCCTCACCCCTCTGAAAAAGCAGAGTTTGAGTTGCCTCTTCATTCCTTTCTAATTGTTCCCGTTATTCTCTCACTAAAAGAAATGGCTAGCTGAAATGCGTATATATGGAGAAGGAAATAAATTAATCTGCAATATCTTCTGTCGAGCAAACTTTCAGGCTCTTTTGTATGATGTCTCATTTCTTTGTTCAGTTCTTTTTATGGTGAATATGTAAAGTTCATCAATTGCAGAAAGCAAACTCTTAGTCAACTTTGTGAACAAGTAAAGCACTTCTTTACCATTTCAGCTGGCCAAATTGATAGCAGCAAAAGGGAATAACAATAGGGCAAAGATCTTAAGACTGCCTTGTGGAAAACTGTATAACAGTATTGAAATGCTAATCCTAATGCAAATACTAAGAATTACACAATTTACAGGAAGTCTTTTATTTTAAGGGAAATATTCTTGCACTTCAAAATGCACCTCTCATTCTAGTGTTTTTACTAAAGCTTACCAGCTCTCCTCGCTCTGGCATTTGCAGTGAAGGAAATCAATGAAAATCCTCAGCTTTTGCCCAATCTCACCTTGGGCTTCAATATCTTTGACAGCTACAACAATGCTAGAAGGACCTATCAAGCTACAATGCTACTTACATCAGCACTGCACAGACTGATCCCCAACTACATATGCAACATCCAGTATAACCTAGTAGTGATGACTGGGGGACCAAACTCTGAAATTTCCCTTCATGTGGCAGCTTTCCTGGATATCTACAAGATTCCACAGGTAGAATTCTCGCTGCTTCAGTCTCTGTGTGTAGAATTGGACAACAGCTCTGCTCAGTTCCTTGATCTTTGCATGTTCTCTGGAAAGAACATATAAAGGACAGTGGGAAAGCTTGGGTTAATGAGGTATGGCTGCATTAAAAGGCAAATATACTGGTTGGACCTACATTGTATTTGTAACCCTAGGGCTAAACGGAACACAATATAAAGAACTACTCCTCCAGAACCAAATAGCCATTGATTTTTATGCAGGCAGATTAAAGAAATTTAGTCTATATGTTTCCCCGAGTCCAAGAAGGAAGGGGATTCCAAATGAATATATATGAAAGCTATCATTTTTTACAACTTGTCAAAATAGAATATTTCAGTAGAATACATATGTATTCATGAAGTTCACTTAAAATGTTCCCTGACATATTTCAGTATACACAATTTTCCAGTCTAAGAGTGCTCTCTCTCTCTCTATCTTGATCTGTGTGTGTATATATGTGTGCATAAGTGTGTGTGAGAGAGAGGGATTTCTTTTTAGAAGGATCCCACTGAATTTCGAAGAGAGGGAACACTGGGGGGATAGGGGAACTGTGTTAGTTCCATCAGTGTACCTTGCTCAATCTTGTGTGGGTCATAGGGTATAAAAGCAGAAGATATCTGGGAAAAACATGCTTTCTGGAAGCCTTGGTGAAAAGTCAGCAAAGTTAGCAGAAAAAGTTAAGAAAAACTCAGAACTCAAACCTTGGCTGCAAACTCCATGGATAACACCCTGAACACTCAGATACATAAGTAGAAAAGCACCAGGTGCATCATGGCTCATGTTGCCACGGCCCAAGCTTCCAGTAGCAGCATCTGCATGGAGGCATCTCCACCATTCTCTGGGCATTCTGAACAGTGAGTCATGTATGCACAGCATGATGAGGAATTAGCTTCTGAAAGGGTTAGGAGGCAAGAGCTATGAGGAAGTGCAAAATAATAAAACAGAAACATCATGAAATCTTTATAGGCATCAGGAAAAACATCATGGCACATGAAAGGCTTGCACAATTCTGACAGGTTTCAGCATTTACTTTCTACATTCTGAGTTAGGAAATTCAGGAAGACATTGCTGAGCTGGCCCAGTGTTTGAATAGTCAAACAAGTTACATTGTATCATCCCCCTCCTGGCTATGCTCTGCATTTGGAAGTGATTTGCCAGGGAAACAGGAAGTTTTCTATGTTCTAAAGTATACAACTTTTGCATTTATTAGAGCAACTCTAACATGTGAAATGTTGGTAATCTGCCTGTCAATGTATGAAGATTTCCCTGCCCCCAATCTGCCCCATAAGTGGCAGAGGAGAGAAGAAGATTCTTGAAGGGAATAGACTTTAACATGGGGGCACTCATGTTCCACTTCCTCAAAGGTGGGAGATCTTTTGCTGAGGTGTAACATGTGATAAGGGCAATGCACTCAAGCCTTGCATTCACACTCTCACACACACCACTCAAAAAGCCAGGAGATGTATATTCAATAGAAAAAAGAGCTGGTCCAAAACTGTAGCCCAGTGTTAGGTAGAGAACAAAGGTTTCTATTGCATCCCAATCTCACTATTTCTAAAAAGATAAAAAGCCTCCTGCATAGCAGGCTTGTAGGTAGAGAGAGGTTTGCAGAACAAACAGAAGGCCCAAGCCCCTCCACTGCATACTCTTTCCCTCCCTGACTTTCATATGAGACCCTCAGAAAGGATTAATATACATTTGTGTATACACCCCTGCACACAGAGTTTAGAAAATATCAGTGTGCATGTGATCTCACACACAGAAGAGTGGAGTGAAAGTAGACCTTTATGAAAGCAGTGGGAGTGACCACACAATGCAACTTCATTGCCGCTTTATTTCCCCAATGAACAAGTGAAATGGCAGCCCTACACACTACTGCTCTGCTGTCTTTTCCACCCATTGTTGTTGTTAGTTGCGAAGTCATGTCCAACCCATTGCTACCCCATGGACAACATTCCTCCTGGCCTTCCTGTCCTCCACCATCTCCCAGAGTTCACTCAAGCTGACACCAACTGCTTCAGTGACTCCATCTAGCCACTTCATTTTCTGCCGTCCCCTTCTTCTTTTGCCATCTATTGTTCCCAGCATTAGGCTCTTCTCCAGGAAGTCCTTGCTTCTCATTAGGTGGCCAAAGTATTTGAGTTTCATCTTCAGGCTCTGGCCCCACCTATAGCCACCACAATCTAGTTTGAAAGGCATGGGGAAGAAGGAAAAGAGAACTTCAAATAGAAAGGCCCACGAAATCTACTGCAGACTTTCCAGGAAGCAAAATCAACACTTCCCACTCACAAACATAACTTTTGAACCAGGATACACTTGTAAGGAATTAGTTCTGGTCCCATTTCCTTTCTGAGGGACATTCCATCTCTTCTTGAACTTTCCTACCTCAGGGGAAGAGATAATTTAAGATGAAATTATTCAAGCACAGTTTTCTTCGCAGTCCAGAGAAAATCCCCAATTTTTTTAGATTAAGAAACAATACCAGAAGTACATCATTATTAAGTTAATCACCACCATGTTTGTTTTGTCCTCACAAGGACTGTAATTAAATCTGCTGTTTCTTAAGACACATGTGGAACCTTAGTGACCACGTGCAAACGCACTAGCAAAATCTGTGCAGAGTGTTTATGTATAAGCCCAGTAGCATTCAGAGCTACAAGGCATCAGTCAAAACAGGGTATACTTTTGATACTCTAGGGTTTGGCCCTATCCGCAGGTACTCGCATTGGAATCATGCAGTTTTAATCACAGTTAGGCCAATGATAGCATTGCAGGAGAAACGGACAGGTCTGTGACTGGGGAGTGAATGGCTGTGTTTGTAATGATACTCCTGCTTTCAGTGGCCTTGCTGCTGGCAGCATTTCCTCAGCTAGTTTGGGAGGCTTCCATTGGGAATGGGAAGTGCAGACTCTCAAGTCCACACCATCCTCTTCACATGTATTACGATCCAGGAGACTTCATCATTGGCGCCATTACTTCTCACGGTGGCTTCTTCTCTAGCCCAGTAAAGTTCACAGAAGCACCCCCACCAGAATCACTTGAAGAGTTAATGTAAGAACTTGTTTTCACGTGCTGCTATTTCCAAGTCTTTTTACTAGACTGTCATGTTTGAGAGCTGCAATCCTCCAAACATTGATTTGTTTGAATTTAAACATTTAACAGACTTAGAGAGTGCTGGGCAGTACAGGCCTCTTTTCTCCATCAAGAAATACGTCTGAAACTGTTTCAAGATGCTAATAGTTGGACAGCATATGAAAGCTATAAATAAATAAAATTTAGCCCTCGTGCCATTTTTGGGACATGCATTCATTTGTCCTCCTACTTTCAGTTCATTCCTCTTCAAATTCTGTGGGGTATCTTGCTTTCCGACCTGAGGTCCACTGTGTCATCTTTTCCCTATCATCCGACACAAGTCATATCTATCAGCATTGCAATGCAAGACTTGATAGTTTGTCTCAACATGCTCACCACAGTAATTTTCCCATGAAATATTTGCTGTTATATCCTGTTTTTCTTCAAACCAGTTATGTCATGGCTTTTGTATATATTGCAACATTTCTGTGATATATATATCTGTATCCATAGCCAGAAGCATATCAATTTCAATCTATATATTTATCAATACCTATATCTTAAGCATCCATCACCTATCAGTATGTTCTAAAATTTTTGGAACCCATCTCAAGACACTTATAGAGGACGGGTTAGAAAATGTTTTAATAAATAAATAAATAAACTTGTGGGACTGCTCAAGGGCCAGGAAATGTTTTATTTGGGCTTTAGTAAAAGGCCAACAACTCAGAGATCCCACAGTTGCTTTTCTACCTGCTTCCCCACCTCACTATTTTCTCTGCCTCCCTCACTGTGACTTGCAAGGAAAGTTCCTTCCCTCTCACTATTCAGTCATTTCCAATTATGTCTTTTGTCCTCTTCCTTGAGAAACCCCTAGCTAAAAGCATGTCTATGGTGCATTTATCTACAGCACCATTATTCACAAGAAAATCACACTGAATTCAGTGGAGGGAACGTGTGGGAAAATCTTCAATGGACAGGGCTTGGCTTGATTGCTTCTGGGTGGAGGGGAGTATGAGTACTTATCTCATTCACTTCACCTTGTTGGAGTTGAGAGGATAGGAGTAATCAAAACAAGCCTTTCTCCATCTCTATGACTTTTGGGGGGGGGGAGCAAGCAGAGAGAATGGACATTTTGTCTTTTACTTCATGTTGTGCTTTTCTCTGCTTTGTCTGCTTGCATAGCTAGTGGATCTAATGCTATTTTTCATGCATAGTTCCTTTTTGAACTTTTCTAGAAATTGCATTTCTGTGTGACACAAGATCACATTTTCAACCGTGTAACCATCCTCAGCATTTCATCCAAGTGTGAAAAATGTCCTATGGCTTAAATCTTGCAACCTCGCTCTACAATAAATGGAGAGCACTTCAGTCTTATTTCTTTGTTCAGCTCTTTTGATGGTGGGTATGTAAAGTTGGTCAATTGTATGACCAACATGTATGGTATGTATGACCAATTCTATGAAAAAGTCCCTTATCTTCTTGAATAATTAAAGCATGTTCTTTATTAGGGATCTCATATGGTTCTCAAAAGAGTAGAGATTTCCATAATGCATTGTGAGTTCCAAGTTCAAAAGCTTTACATCTTGACACTCCTTATCTTTTCATAGTGCAAAAGGTATAACGAGATCCTTGAAGAAAACTGTATATAGATCTTATATTGGGGATGGCAATGGCTGTGTTTGCAAAAAACAATATGGCAATGATTAATTTAAATGTGAAATATCCTTCTGCTACAAAATCAACCTCTTGTTCTCGTGTTATGACAAAGGCTTACCAGTTCATCCTGTCTCTGGTATTCGCAGTGAAGGAAATAAATGAAAACCCTCAGTTTTTGCCCAATCTCACCTTGGGCTTCAACATCTATGACAGCTACAACAATTCTAGGAGCATCTGTGCTTACATCAACACTGGAGAGACTGATCCCCAGCTACATCTGTGACATCCAGTATAGCCTTACAGCTGTGACTGGGGCACTGGATCCCCATACTTCTATTCACATAGCAACACTCTTGGATATCTATATGATTCCTCAGGTAGGACTCACCTTCCCTTTCTCACCATGCATGTGCAGCATTGGACCCACTGAAAAAACTCAGGATGGTGAGTGGAAGGACATAGGAAGGTGGGTGAGAAAGAAAATGTGGGTGGCTTTTCTCATTTTTTCATACAGCAAGCTTTTGAACTTCATAGTCAGCTGCTGTTCAGTATGTTAGCATTGTTTGATGGTTCTCAGAAATGTGTAGATCAAGGACACTTTCATGATCCAAGATTACTTATTGTGAAATCCTGAAAAGGATGCGTGAAAATTTCTCAGATTGATGCAAAGTCAATAGTCTCTTTTGTCCTCTAGCTTGAGAAACACCTAGCTGGAAGGCATCTCCAGTTAGGATAGGATAGGATAAGATAGCTTGAAAGAATAGGAGCAAGCAGAAAAAGCCTTTCTCCTTCCCTATGTTTTTTTTTTTTCTTTCTTTCTTTTCTTTTTGGGACAAGCAGATGGACCCGCAAAGTATAGTCTTCTGCTACATGCCCTTGTCTTTTGCTGCCTTTCCTCCTCGCATAGCTAACTGAACCAATGCCATTTTCACACATAGCTGCCTTTAAGCTTCTGCAGAAATGTAATTTGTGTGTGACACAAATTCTAAATGGTTCTCAGAAGTGTGGTGAGAATTCCAGAATGCATTGTGAGTTCCGAATTCAGATGGTTCTCTCTCTGACACTGTTTATCTTTTCATACAGCAAAAGATATAAAAAGATCCTTCAAGAAAACTGTATATAAATATTAGAATGAGGGTGACAACAATGCTGTTTGCAGAAAAACACAGGGCAATAATTAATTTAAATGTGAAATATCCTTCTGCTACAAAATCAACTTCTCATTCTAGTGTTGTGACAAAGGCTTACCAGTTCATCCTGGCTCTGGCATTTGCAGTGAAGGAAATTAATGAAAACCCTTGGCTCTTGCCCAATCTCACCTTGGGCTTCCACATCTGTGATAGCTACGACAATGTGAGGAGGACGTATCATGCCACGATGCTACTTCTTTCAGCACTGGAGAGACTGATCCCCAACTACATGTGTGACATCCAGTATAGCCTGACAGCTGTGATTGGGGGACTGGAACCTCAAATTTCCATTCACATAGCCACCCTCTTGGGTATTTATAAGTTTCCTCAGGTAGGAGTCACCTTCACTTTCTCAGTATGCGTGTGCAGCGTTGGACTTGTAGGGCTCATAGAAACATACAGTCCTACTAAGCTTCTTGAACTCTGGATGGTGACTGGAAGAACATAGGAAGGTGGGTGAGAAAGATAATGTGGATGGTCTTTTGATTTTTCACACAGCATGCTTCTCAGCTTAGTAGTCAGCTGACATTCAGTATGTTAACACTGTTTGATGGTTTTCAAAAATGTGTAGATCAAAGACATTTTCATGATCCAAGGTTTCTTATTGCGAAATCCTGAAAAGGGTGCCTCAAAAATTTCCAGACTGACTTAAAAGTCATCTCAGCTGGGGGTGAGGGAAGTCTTAATACTTCATGCATCATTACAACAAGTGTGATGAGTCAGTTTGAGTGCATTAAGGGGACTGAGGAAATCCAGGTTCACATTCCAATTCAACCATGGAGTTCACCCATTGACACTGGGCTGAACCCTGCTGCTCAGCCTAGCCTGGCTGAGAGCTGTTGTGAGGGTAAATGGAAAAGAGAAGTAATGGACATTGTGTTCCTTGCAGGAAGAAGGTGGAGTATAAATATAACAAACAAATCACACAACTCAAAATCATTCTACAAAAAATCCCTTATGAGGCCTGATCAAATTCAAGTGAATGACTGTTGCTTAGCATCAGTTGCAACATCTATGTCATAGGATGGCATGAATTCATGCAGGCCTCCTTACAGGTTCTGAATTCTCTTTTTCTTCTGATATTGTTCATTTTAGCAACAGTTATATTTATTGCAACATAAGGTTGAGTCGTTTGCAATTGGGAACTGAGCAACATAATAAACTAGGTTGACAATATGGTGGCTTCCTGTGACCCCAATTGCAATCAATATGCAGAGTTGGTCTTCAATACCATGATGCCCATTGATTTCAGTCACTCATGAATAAAGCTACTTTTGCCGTGATCCAATCAACCACCTCCAAGTCAAAGAAGGAAGGGAATTCTGAATGAATACATGTACAGGTCCTAATTAAGTCATCCTTTTGCCCTTATGCATTCCTGGACTATCAGACTGATGCCCTTAAATTCTTCCTTGACATTCAGAGTGACATGTGTATTCCAGATGATTCTAAGATTAACCAAGACATTCTGCATTCCCATTAGATGAGATACAGAAACTGGTGCCAAAATGTCCACTCAGACTAGTGTCTGTGTGTATGAGGGTGTGTGTGAGGATATCCTGATGATAATGATGGTGATGCTGGTGGTCATGAGGATGATGATGATTTCCTTTCTGTACTGCCACATAGCAGAAGTTCTCTGAGCAGTTTAAAGCAATTTATTAAACCATTCGATGCAGTGCAATGCAATGCAATGCAATGCAATGCAATATGGTACACATTCAATGAAAATGCCTGTATTAAAATGAATCTGAAATTAATGTAAATTAGCTTTAAAAGACGGTAAAAAAAAAAAAACCTGCAAGGGAAAAGAATCACCCGGATAATCCTCTCAGGATGTTTCCTGGATAACCTGGATAAGGAGAGTAAGAGTAATGCTAGTATGGGAAAACTAAAATTCCAACAATACACTGTAGAAGTAATGAAACCTGAAATTATGGGTGTGAATTGCTATGAAAGCACAAAATTTCTTTTGCAATGCTCTTCTGATTGTATTTCCCCATCTATCTCCCTATAGCTGACTTATGGCTCTGCTCCAGTAATGAATGATAAAATCCCAGGCCTTTCCTTTTACCAAATGGCCTCCAAAGAAGAGGTTCAACATGCAGGGATTCTCTCTTTGCTTCTGCATTTTCAGTGGACATGGATTGGGGTCCTTATTATGAATGATGACAATGAAGAAAGAATAGTGCAAACTGTCCTGTCAAAGTTTTCCCAAAGTGGTGTCTGCTTTGCCTTTGTGGAAAGGATCCCCATATACAGTTTTGACAATAAAATTATTGAGTTGCTGCAAATGGGGGTAAAAATATATGATCAGGTCATGGGTAGCAATGCTAACACAGTGGTAGTGTATGGGGACTTTTATTCCACAGTGACTCTGAGTTGGTCTCGATACTTACCAACACTGGAGAAAACAGTAAATAAGCCAAGAGGGAAAGTGTTTATACTGACAGCCCAGATGGAGCTTGTCTCATTTTTGTTTCAAAGGGACTGGGATACAGAAATGTTCCATGGTGCTATTGCTTTCTCACATCACTCCAGGGACCCACCAGGATTCAGGACTTTTCTTGAGAACAGAACTCCTTTTAGCACCAAAGGAGATGGCTTTATCCAGCACTTCTGGCAGCAGGTCTTTTGTTGTATGCTTCCAAGTACAAGTGTGAGCTACGTGGCAAATGGGGACATTTGCACTGGGGAAGAGAAGCTGGAGACCCTCCCAGCACCATTCTTTGAAATGAGTGTGATTGGCCACAGCTACAGTATCTACAATGCAGTCTATGCCGTGGCCCATGCTCTCCATGCCCTACGCTCATCTGAACTCAAAGTAAGAGCAAAAGTAAATGGAGGGAGGTGGAAACTTCAGAAGCAACCCTTGTGGCAGGAGGTAACATTGTAAACTCATTATTTGGCAGTTAATCTGATTTCCAACATAAGCTTGTGATTCACATAAGAACCTGTCTACCCAACCTTGTGTTCTGCATAAATTTCCATGTTCCCATCTTCCAATATGGAACAGCTACCCATAACTCAAACTGTAGCCAGTGCACCTTCCTTTCCTTTTTTTCTCTAAAGTCTGCAAGGGTGATCAAAACTTTTGAATTTTCCTCTCTTGTCCTACTATACCTCTTGCTATATCATGATAGTGTCATTCCATTGTCATCGAACCTCTGGAAGAAGTCATCAGGAGTTCAGAACATGGATAATACTCAACTCTACCTCTCCTTTTTCATCAAATCAAGGTGAGGCAGTGATTGTTTTGAACTGGTTTCTGAGCTCAGTAATGGACTGGATATGAGCCAGTAAGCCGAAGCCCAACCCAGATAAGATGGAGGTGCTGCTGGTGGGCACTCTGTCTGTTCAACTCTGGAGTTTTCAACCTGTCCTGAGTGGGGTTGCACAACCACTGAAAGACATGGTTCACAGCTCTGGAGTGCTCCTGGATCCCAAGTTCTCACTGGTTGCTCACGTGGACTTGGAATTCAGGAGTGCTTTTTTCTACTTGGAAGATAGGAGCTTTGTCACAACTATCCATGTATTGGTAATCTCCTACTCACTGGAAGCCTCTCTAAATGGGTCTGCCTCTGAGAATGGTTCAGACATTGCAACTTGTTCAAAACTGGTCAGTACACCTGTGAACAAGGGCCAGTGCTTGTGAGCACTTCATGCCAGTCCTACGCAAAATACATTTGCTGCCGGTTGTTCTCTGGACCCAATTCATAGTGCTGCATCATAGGGTGAGTCTAATGGGCTCTAATTTTAATGCACTGTATTATTTAATGCTGCTACCATTTATATTTTTTGCCATTTTACGATTGTATGGATTCTGAGTAATCATTTTTGTGTTATACTTACTTAGTTTCATGTTCTACCCCCTTGTCAAGTTATTTATATAACCTACTTTATTTATTTACTTTTTAGTTATTATGATTAACTATTTACTTTTCTTGGTTAGTTATTATTGATTTTACTGTAGTTATTGGTTTTATTGTATCTGTTGCTTTTATTGCATTGTATTGTGGTACTGATATTAAGTAAGCCACCCAGAGAGCATATGGCTACTTAGGTGGCATAAAATGAATGAATGAATGAATGAATGAATGAATGAATGAATAGTGAGCAATCTTTCATCAGCCTTTGGTGTGGTGGTTACGGTGCTGGAATGGGCACCAGGGAGATCTAGGGCCTACTTTCTGTTCAACCAAGAAGCTCACTGGGTGACTTTGGGTGACTCACTTCACCCACAGCCTGACCAGCCTTTCAGGATAAAATGAAATGGAGGAAGGTTCAGTAAGCTTCCTTGGGTTCCTTGCAAGAGAAAAAAGTCAGGACACAAATGCAATTGAACAAATCATCATGAACATAAGAAAATGTCTCACTCAAACAAATTGACATCATTCTTCTTCTTCCAGTTGACATTGAGAATGGAAATCCCACTACATCTTTCTCCTTTCTCCTCTAGGTTCATCACTTTCTGAAAGCTGTTTCATTTAATAATAGTGCTGGAGAAGAAGTTTATTTTGACCAAAATGGAGAATTAGTAGTGGGATTAGATGTGATCAACTGGATTGTGTTCTCCAACCAATCTTTTCAGCGTATACACATTGGAAAGGTGGATCCCCAGGCTCCTCCAGGCCAAGCACTCTCCCTCAATGAAGATGCCATCACATGGCCCAGATGGTTCAATCAGGTAGGATCCAATTCACATTAATTTCAGAGTTTTGCAGGACTTTCCAACTCCTGTGCAGATAACTAAAACAATGTGAATGGGTGCTGATGGAGGACAACAGTACTTAGGGTCTTGGCTCCATCTTTAAAGGAATGGAAATGTTATACTTCCTTTTTTACAGAAGGTATGTGAGTTGTGTTTTAAGTGCAAGCAGTATGAGACCAGTTATTCCATTATCAGTCATAATTTAAAAAAAATATCCTGATTCCAATGAAGCAACTATCATGGGAGCAATGGGGAGAACTTAAACCTGTTTTCCACCTGTTTTGATCCAATATGCATCAGGCCCTCTGTGTATGAAAGTCACATTGCCAGAAAGGAATCTAGTTACATAAGACAAAAGTTGTAATCCTTTGTCTTCTCTGAAATACTTTTTTTTCTGCTGGTGTAGACAACTCTGAGTGCAAAGCTGTTATTTTGTGTATTGGGGTTCAGACTACATGCAGCCTTTGACTTGTCCTTGTGACTAGTTGCAGTCCAGATTGTGGTGTCACCAATAGATTTTCTCATGTTGCCACAGTATGGGCTATGGGTCCATAGCATAGGGTCCAGTATGCTATGGGCTGACAACATAGCATACTGGACCCTAATCATGAAGACTCCATAATCAGTACTTCCGAAATCATTATTCTCCTCTTCATTCCTGGGCTAGGGACAGCCTATTTCAGTCTGCAGTGAAAGTTGTTCTCCTGGTTTTATGAAGGAAGTGAAGGAGGGGGAACCATTTTGCTGCTACGAATGCATCCAGTGTCCAGATGAAAAGATTTCAATAGATATGGGTAAGGAATGTACTTTGCAGATTTATTGAAGGATTTGGCTTTAATCTGGGGAAACCACTTATCTGTAGGGAAGGCTTGAGTTAAAAATGTTAAGAGGTATGCATAAATGGTGCATACTGGTTGCAATCTGGTGGTATGGGCTTAAAACCTATCCTCATTTGCTGGTCTTTGGCTTTTGGAATATGGTTCTTATTCTCAGTCTTGAGATGTTCCTCATTCCCAGCTTTAGTTGGTCCTAAACAGTGAGAGGTTTATTTATAGTTTCCATGAAACTTCCTAATCATTTTGGTTCACATTTGTCCCTAATACATGATTCTTGCTTGAAACTTGCCAAAGATGCCTTGATGCATTTTTGAATATTGATTTTGCTGTTTTACACAGTATTAGGAATATTTGTTTTTCAACTTAGAGAACTGTATTTAAAAATTGCATTCAAACTTCAGGGAAGTGTACATTGAGAAAGGCACATGGATTCCTGTTTCCACAGAACTTTTTTACCAACACAATTGAACGACACACATTAAAATGTGAACAGAAGGTTCTTTCCCTTTTGAAATAACAATTAAGCAGCAATACAGTGGGGATATCTGGAATCTTGTGATGGTCAAGGAATGTGGATTTCCTAGGCAGTGCGTGAGAAGCAATCTTCACTTCCCTGCTCCTCCCACTTTACAGTTTTGCAGTGTAATTGTGCTGTATAAACCTCCAGTAACTCTGTCTATGCCCGGATCACAGTCCTTTGGGAGCCACTTTCTGAAATGAGCATGCCTTCATACACACTGATATCCTCCTCTTCTTTTGCCCACTGTGATCCCCAGCACTGAAGCCTAGGTGCTTTCTCAAACTTTGGAGAAGGCCATTCCTGACTTGCTCTAATTCTAATTTTTTAAAATAATTATGTTTAATGATTACTTAAAACACAATGATTACTTGTAGTTAAATAAATTTAAATATGTGACAGGGGAAGTGGACACTATGAAACCCACTTCTCTCTCTTTCTTCTCTTTCAGATATGAATGAGTGTAATGAATGCCAGAATTCAACCTATCCAAGCAGGAACCAGGACTTTTGTATTTCCAAGACTGAAACCTTCTTGTCCTATGAGGAACCTTTGGGTTTCAGTTTGGCCCTCATTGCCCTTTTTTTCTCCTTCCTCACGCTTCTGGTGCTGGGCATATTCGTGAAGCACCACAACACTCCCATTGTGATTGCCAACAACCGCGACCTCACATACGCCCTCCTTTACTCCCTCCTGCTCTGCTTTCTTTCTGTGTTTCTATTCATCGGTCAGCCTGAGAAAATAATGTGTCTTCTCCAGCAAGCAGCCTTTGGCATTATCTTTGCCATGGCTATTTCCTCTGTGCCGGCCAAAACCATCACAGTGATAGTGGCTTTCATGGCCACTAAGCCTGGAAGCAGGATGCAGAATTGGGTGGGGAAAGGACTAGCCATTCTCATAGTTTCTGCCTGCTCCCTCATCCAAGTAGGCATCTGTGTGGGGTGGCTGGTCACTTCTCCCCCTTTCCCAGATGTGGACATGCACTCAGAGCATGGCAAAATTGTCCTCAAGTGTAATGAGGGATCGTTGACAATGTTATACTGTATGCTGGGCTACCTGGGCTTCCTGGCCAGTATGAGTTTCAGTGTGGCGTTCCTTGCCAGGAAGCTGCCTGACAGCTTCAATGAAGCCAAGTTCATCTCATTCAGCATGCTGGTCTTCTGCAGTGTCTGGCTGTCTTTTGTTCCCACTTATCTGAGCACCAAGGGAAAGTATGTGGTGGCCGTGGAGATTTTCTCCATCTTGGCCTCCAGTGTGGGACTGCTGGGTTGCATCTTTCCCCCCAGATGTTACATTATTGTGCTGAAACCCGAGCTGAACAACAGGGAGCAGCTGATAAGGAGAAAAGGTTGAAGAAAAGTCTTTTCTTTCATTTCATTGGTGATGTTGGTACTTGGGTGTGCACAAGGAGAACATTGCACTAAGGTGACCTTTCATCAGCTTCCCTTGAGCAAGTTGAGCAATGAGTTCTCACAGGACATTGAGCGACGGTCATCCATGCAGTTACATTCATGGGGTAGTATGTAAACACTTTTGATGAATGCAATACCCCAAAAGGATTGTGTTTTGTGTGGTATTCTTTGTCCATGCATGATAAGAATTTCCAGCAGCATAATGTTTTGTATGCATGCTTTTATATTACATATATGCATATTAATTTGTTTTCTCTCTACAATCCATATCCTTTTACTGATCCAGAGTTCCCTCTGTTGCTGCATTTCTTAATGGAGGTCAAACAGATGCACCAGTCTACCTTTCCTTTGTAGAAATACATGTTATGTGTGAATAGATGTGAAAAACTGTGTGTTTAACAAGAATGGAATAATGAACTAATGCCCATACTTGAGGCCATACTGTCTCTTTGAAAAGATCTTACTTAAATTGGCCATTTGTTGGAGGTGCAATGCAGCTACTTATTTTGTTCATCCTATATCTGGCAATAGCTAGCAGCAGTTTCCCTTTGAGAATCAGTAATAATTCAGAAAGCTTAAGATAGAACTTCCTTTGGGATTTAAGGATGCTCAGTCAGGGTTGATCAGTCAGGGTTGAGAGCAGTCAGGGATGATTACCTTTAAAATTGACTGTTTTCATCGCCTTGCAGACAAAGGGACTCGCAGGAGTATTCTCCAGCACCACAGATCGAAGGGTTCAATTCTTCAGTGCTCAGCCCTCCTTATGGTTCTACTTTCACAGCCATACATTGCAACTGGGAAAACCTTAGCCTTGACTGTATGAACTTTTGTTGGCAGGGTGATGTCTCTGCTTTTTAGAATGTTGTCTAGATTTGCCATGGTTTTCCTCTTTCAATTTCTTGGCTGCATTCCCCATCTGTGGTGATCTTGGAGCCCAGGAAAATAAAATCTGTCACTACCTGACAGGATGTCATGATCTTTGTTTCCTTAATGTTGATTTTCAAGCCAACTTTTCCACTCTTCTCTTTCACCCGCATCAAGAAGTTCTTTAGTTCCTCTTCACTTTCTGCCATTAGAGCGGTATCATCTGCATATCTGAGGTTGTTGATATTTCTCCCAGCAATCTTAATTCCAACTTGTGATTCATCTAGCCCCATCTTTCTGATGAAGTCCTCTGCATATAAGTTAAATAGGCAGGGCAACAGTATACAGCATTGAAAAACTTCTTTCTCAATTTTGAACCAATCAGTGGTTCTGCGTCCAGTTCTCACTGTTGCTTCTTGACCCACATACTGTATATTCATCAGGGATATGATTTAGGTCATACCTGAGTGACCTGGTGCTTTTCCCTGCTTTCTTCAATTTAAGCCTAAATTTTGCAACAAGAAGCTCATGATCTGAGCCATAGTCAGCTCCTGGTCTTGTTTTTACTTACTGTATAGAGCAGGATCAACAACCTGCAGCTCTGGAGGTGCACGAGGCTCTTGAATCCCTCTGTTGCTGCTCCGTCACTTAAAACACTTCCTGGCACAGCAGCCGATCTGCGACCCACACCAGCACGGCCACTGATCTGCGACACGTGCCAGCATGGCCACCGATCTCCGACACACACCGGCACGACCGCCGGTCTGCAACAGGTGCTGATTTACTGAGCTTTGCATATTTTACTGAACCTTTTCCCCCAGTAGGCCAACCATGGAGAAATCAAAGAAAATAAAAGTTTCTGAAGAAAACAGAACATTTAATGGTTCGTAGGTGGATAAATTTGCTTTTATTGTTGATGAACTTATGGGGTTTGCTGTTTAATGTGTACAGCCCTTTAGCACTGACTTTGAATCTGCAGTAAGCTCTTCTCTTATTCAAAATATATGAAAAGAGTCTTACTAGTTTATACTAAAAGATTAAAAATAACAGTTTTTAGTGATTGAACAAGAGCTGCAGCTAAATCATAATGAAGATATAGATCCACTTCCTTGTTTTAAGAAGATTTTTATAAAAATTCCAGCAACATTATTACCTTGGGAGAAGGATGTTTGTTCAGTATTTCACAGACTATTATTTATATTTGTTGTATTGCAGAAACTCTACTTACTGTATGAAAGTATCAATTAGTCCTTTTTTTCATTCAGGTTGAAAGCTGACTGCACCCTCCAATACATGTGATGAAAGGATGAGGGCACACAGAAGAAGACAGAATTTTTGGGTTCCTGCACGTGGATAATTGAAGTTCGGCATATATTTCATAAATATGAAAAAGACTCAAATAGACATTGAGTTTTATATTTGAAAGTAACTGTCAATCCAGCGTCTTTTTTTTCGGAGTTCAAAATGTTTCTGTTGCATGCAGAAATAAAAATTTGTTTTCTCTGTAGCAGTTCATTATTTCATAAATGCAACACACTATAGTTTTTTTATATATAGCATAAAGTTAAAAAATGATATATGCACTGTTATCTTCATTATAGATGTCAAAAGGGTTTTATGGCTCCTGGTGTTTTCTTTTCTGTGGGAAATGGGTACAAATGGCTCTTTGAGTGTTAAAGGTTGCCGACCCCTGGTATAGAGCTTCTCCATCTTTGGCAGAGCGCATAGTCAATCTGATTTCTGTGTTGACCGTCTGGTGATGTCCATGTGTAGAGCCTTGGGTTGTTGGAAAAGTGTGTTTGCTATGACCATCGTATTCTCTTGACAAAATTCTACCAGCATGTGCCCTGCTTCATTTTGTACTCCAAGGCCAAACTTGCCTGTTATTCCAGCAATCTTTTGCCTTCCTACTTTAGCACTCCAATCCCCCATGATGATATGGAAATCATTTTGGTGTTAGTTCTAGAAGCTGTTGTAGGCCTTCATAGAACCAGTCCACTTCAGCCTCTTCAACACCAGTGGTTGGGGCATAGAATTGGACTACTGTGATGTTGAATGGTTTGCCTTGGATTTGAACTGAGATCATTCTGTCATTTTGGAGATTGTATCCCAGTACTGCTTTTCCTACTCTTTTATTGACTATGAAGGCTCCTGCATTTCTTCTGAGGGATTCTTGCCCACAGTTGTATACCTGATGGTCATCTGAATGAAATTCACCCGTTCCTGTCCATTTCAGTTCACTGATTCCTAAGATGTCGATGTTCAGTCTTGTTGTCTCTTGTTTGACCACGTCCAGCTTGCCTTGATTCATAGATCTTACATTCCAGGTTCCTATGGAGTACCGATCTTTACAACATTCGACCCCCGCTTTCACCACCAGATATATCTGCAACTGAGTGTCCTTTCGGCTTTGACCCAGTCGCTTCATTCTTTCTAGCGCTACTAGTACTAGCCCTCTACTCTTCCCCAGTAGCATATTGGACACCTTCCAACCTGAGAGACTCATCTTCTGGCATCATATCTTTTTGGCTTTTGGTACTCTCCATGGGGTTTTCATGGCAAAGATACTGGTGCAGGCTGCCAATTCCTTCTCCAGTGGATCACGTTTTTTCAGAGCTCTCTGCTATGACCTGTCCATCTTGGGTGGCCCAGGATGGCATAGCTCATAGCTTCATTGAAGCCCCTTCGCCACGACAAAGCAGTGATCCATGAAGGGGAGTACTACAATAGTGGAATGATAAATGACCAACAGAATGGGAAGAGGATTTAATGAAACATCTTATTCCTCAATACATGTTTTGCAGAGGCATGTGTGTGTGTGTGTGTGTGTGTGTGTCACTTCTTCAATTTGAAAGTCGGAACAATTGTAGTTTTGTCCTGTAGTTCCTCTTCGCATCAGCTGGTTGGTGGATCACAGCTGCTCTGCCAGGTTTGCAGGCGGTGGAGGGGATCTGGTACTCATCCCTCCTCAGAATTTGGTGGAAAATAACTCTCCAACCTACACATTTCAAAATCTTTATTACAAGTCAAAAGGGACATAGCAAAAGGCCAAGTGGACACTAAACCAACTGATTTATTCCCCCACCTCCTTGGCACAGATGATTCACACACAGACCTTTCAGTCTTTGAATGTCCTCTGGGGACAATTCTGAGTTCAGGGATTCCACAATTTGCAGCCTGGCTGAGGGAGGAGGAAGCAAGCATGTTGAGGCCATTCCTCTCATAAGCACATGGCCCTAGTTCCCTCAACCCTTTGATAGAGCTGGATAATGGTGGTGAACACTCAACACCTACTCAGATGATGAAGATGCTGCTCCAGAACCCAACAATACAGGGCAGATGCCCCCATTCCTCTCTGGAATTTGGGACACCACACAGTGTCCCAAATCCTCAAGTTACCATCTTGAGGATTCTACAAGTTGATGATTACTTTGAAAACTGAGCCACCATATATGGACAATGCCTATGTGCATCCACACATCCACACATATAAAGTAAGTAGATTCCACCTATGTGCGATCTCGCACAGGGAACGGTGAAGGATCACACTAAACCTGTGCTGTTCAGGAAAGCAGCTGTTACCCAAGGAAAGTGTTCGCACCACTTCTGTGTTCTCACACTGACCTTGGGGAGCAACAGCTACCACATAGACCCAGCATAACTCTGCTCCTCCTCCAACCCTGAAACTGTATCAATGGGCACCTCAGTATGGGTTAAAAGGAAAGGGAGTGAAGGCAAACAACATCTCAGAGAAAAAGGGCATCACCTCAGGGCACAATGCCAGCACAGTACCTTTGATTTAGACACCATAAAATCTACCTCAGGAAAAAGAAATTCAAATAAACTTTCCCAATACATCAGCACAACATTTTCTTCAGGGTTCCCTTGTAAGGAATTATTTCTCTTACCATTTCTTCTTGTGGGACATTCCATGGCCTGTTGACTTTTCCTGTCTCAGAGGAATGAAAGAGTACACTTAGTGTTTCCATTCAAACATGCTGTTCTTCAGTGATTCCAGGAGGAACCCCAACTTTTTACTTTCAGGGTATTAAATCAATCCCTTCCATGTTGTCTTTTTTTTTAATCAGAAGGACTGTAATTCTGTTTCTCAAAACCCCTATGGAATATCAACTAATACAATGCATATCAGTCTTTCAACATGTAAGCCCGCTAGCTCTTAGAGTTAGGAAGTACCATTCAGAACAGGTAAAGATCTCGGTTTCTCCAGTGTTCAGACCTGTCAGCAGATAATGGTGCCAAAATCAGGCAGTATCATCCAGGTGTCTCTACATACAGCATTGTAGATGAAATTACATTTTTTGAACATTTGTGAACATTTGTGCTTGCAATGATGTTCATGTTTTCAATGCTGTTGTGGATGATACTTTTTCCTCTCCTTGTTTGGAGGGCTCTCACTGAGCAGGGGAAGTATAGGCTATTTAATCCACACCATCCTCCACATGAGTATTATCAGCCAGGGAATCTCATCATTGGAACCATGGTTATTCATGGTATCTTCATCTCCCGCCCCTCAGTCTTCACTGCAGAACCACCTCCAGCATTGCCTGAATACTTTGTGTAAGCAATCATTCTGTTTGTTTTTCTTTCAATGTGGATATTCTACTACAATTAGTAGTTCTAAACCTGCTGCCTAACTACCATGTCTCATTGATACAGAGAATCTTGATTCCAGTAGAGAGTACTGAAAAAGTAAATGCACATTTACTCAACCAGTAAATAATGTGGGTGTCATAAATTTGGGAATCCCAAAGGTATTTTATTCCTGTTTATTTCTGCTTCTAATTGCACAAATTAGAATGTTCTTCCCTCTGCAAATGCTGTTTTCCCCAAACCCTTCTTAGGTACTCTGTCTCATGGCTTGTTTCCATTTCTGCCTCCATTTCACTGTCCTTATTTTTCTGTTCAACACTTTTTTCCTGACAAACAGAAAGGCTGGTCATTGTAGGATTCACAGTGTTAGTCATATGTGTAAACATTGGGAGAAGTTGTGTTGTGCTGAAACAGGAAACATAGTGGAAATAATACAAATAAATGTGAAATAGACATTTATTCCAAAATGCACCTCTCATACTAGTGTTCTGACTAAAGTTTACCAGCTCATCCTGGCTCTGGCTTTTGCAGTGAAGGAAAATCAATGCAAACCCTCGACTCTTGCCTAATCTCACCTTGGGCTGCCACATCCATGAAAGATATGACATCGCTAGGAGGACCTATCAAGTCACAATGCTATTTACATCAGTACTGCAGAGACCGATCCCCAACTACATATGTAACATCCAGCATAACCTAATAGCTGTCATTGCGAGACCAGATTCTGAAGTCTCCCTCCATGTCGCAGCTCTCCTGGATGTCTTTAAGATTCCAAAGGTAGAAATCTCTCTCCTTCAGTATTTTTGTGTGGCATTGGACAGCAGCCCTGATCAATTTCTTGACCTTTGGATGGTTTCTAAAAAGAACACAGGAAGTGCAATGAGAAAGCTTGAGGCCATGCTTTAAAAGAAACTGTTGTATTCAGTGGTCCGTGCCCAAGTAATAAAAAAATCTCTCAGAAGATTCTAAGAAAATGCAGGGAGAACTTACTCAAGACAGTGCTTTCTTATTTTTTCTATTTGCTGTTTTGGCAGCATTCCTTCATTCTCTCACTTCACTCCAGTTTTCATATGGAGTTTTTCATATTGCAAAACACAATGTTTCATATTCTCAATCCGTTTCACTTCAGCCTGCGTTCTTTCTAAGTACTGACTTTTTCTACTGCAGCATAATATTCTGTCTGCTGCAATATAATGGGACAAATCAAATGGGTCTGTTATTAAAGGATTGGTTTTACAACCATTTATAAGATTTTAATCTTATAGTATTTGGGGTATGGCCGCCATATAAAACCAAACACCAAAACCAAGAGTTGAGCCCATATGCATACACTTTTCTCATGTGGTGCTCATTGCAGTTGGGCACCCTGAATAGCAGGCCTCTGAGTGGAACTGCAGAAGGTATCTAGGGAAGCAAATGTTTTCAGCAAAGCTGGGAGGAAGTACCAGATGCATCATTGCTGTTGTTGTCATATGCAAAGCCTCCAGTGCAAGCAACTCTGCGAAGGCATGTTCACCACACCCTGGTGGTTAAGGGTCCGAAACTTCATCTTCTAGCCATTAAACCACCCAGAGTTGCCACTGCTCCCTAATGCAGAGGAGTGCAACTCAGACTCCATCCTGGAAGTCTGTAATTGATGCTACCCACTTTCACCCTCCAGCACCTTTGGCAAAGAAATGCAATGTGGAAGAAAGCCTTTTCTATCCTAAATGTGCATTCCTGACTATCAGAGCAGGAGCAAGTTACCAAGAGTTGAGCAAATATGCATACACGTTTCTTGTGTGGTGCTCATTGTAGTTGTGCACCCTGAACAGAAGGCCTTCTCCAAATCTCAAGAACCTGATGGAGGTCTCCGTGAAGGAGCTTGTGCTTCTGAGCTCTTGCCTTGTCTCTCCCTCCCCAGTCCCATCCTGAGGCTACCTGAACTCACATTAAGTTGGGGGGAAGGTGGGTGTGAGGAACATTCTTTTTGTACTGTAACATTGCAACGTCTTTGTGGTTCTGCTCTTGATTGGCATTCCTGGGAGTGTTTCTCTGATGTTTGGTTTTGTTGAAAGATGACAAAATCAAATAGAAAGTGTCAGTATTTAAAAAGAAGAAAAGAAAGGATTTGGGCAAGCCAGGCCTTTCTTCCCAGGATGCCAGGGATGGTGAAGGAGAATGATATGCATGGGATTCTCAAGCAGGGGCTTTCACTTCAGCTCAGTAGAGAGAAGCTAGAAGGTACAGATTGCCTGATGGCCTCTCTACACCATTAGAGTTCCTGCAGGAGATGAGAGCACAGGAGACTTTTTCCTGAAGCATTTCATTCACTATGAGTAAACTTGGTGGTCCTAGACCAGAAAGTTTCCTCCTAGCACTATGACAGATGTATCACATGCAAAAAATCCCAACCAAACTTACATGGTAATGAGAGCTAACATCCTAAGTGTGGAATGATCTGAACAAGTCCATTTCTATGTACTCAGTGTTGCCTTTCTCCACCAATTTCTTTCCAGCTGTCCTATGACCCTGCCCCAGGGATGAATGATAAAACACCAGGCCTTCCCTTCTGTCAGGTGTTCCCCAATGAAGCCCTGCAGAATGCAGGCATTCTCTCCTTGCTTCTGCATTTTATGTGGACATGAATTGGGCTCCTGCTTCTGGATAGTGACCCTGCAGAAAGATTTCTGCAAACTGTTTCTCCACTCTTTTCCGAGAGTGGTGTCTGCTTAGCCTTCATCACAAAACTCCTCACATTTAGTTTTGATGATAAACTTCATGAAATGATAAAAATTATTAAACAGCAATATGAGGAAATCATGGTTAGCACTGCTAAAGCATTGGTTGTGTACAGTGACTTATATTCTATTGTTTTGCTTAGATGGCTTCCGTATATACAAGAACTAGAAGATGTGGCAAGTAAACCAAAAGACAAAATATTGATACTGGCAGCACAAATGGAACTAGTTTCATTCCTGTACCAAAGGGATTGGGATGCAGAAATGTTCCATGGTGCTCTTGCTTTGACCTTCAACTCCCATGATCCACCAGATTTAAAGACTTTTTTGAGCAGAGAAACCCCTTCAGTTCCAAAGGGGATTGTTTCATCAAGGAGTTCTGGAAAAATTCCTTTGGCTGTGTATTCCCAAATTCAAGCCTTGCTGAGCTGGAGAATGTAGACATTTGCAGTGGTGAGGAGGATCTGGGCAGTCTCCCAGCACCATTTTTCAAATGAGCATGACTGGATACAGCTACAGCATTCACAACGTAGTCTATGCAGTGGCCCGTACTCTTCATGCCCTGAACTCAACTAGAGTTACAGACATAGTAAAGATGAATGGGGTGAGAGAGAAGCTTCAGAAACAAACTTTGTTGCAGAAGGTAATTGTCTAAATGTTTCTTTCCCTTTTCCCTTTTCCTTCCTTTGCTCACATCCAGACGTCAAAGAAAAGCTAATAGTCGAAACAGCCTTCTTGCCCTCTTTTATCTTGTCCTTGGGCATTCCATATGAAGTATCAACATAAATGAAATTTTTGCAGTTAGCCTAATAACATAACCTCTTCATCATAGGAGAGAGCAATCTGTCACCTACATGTTCCCTCCAAAAACTCCAGTCACCTCCTACCAATAGGCCTTGGGTCAGTAAGTCTACCAACCTCTTTTCCATTTCATTCTAGCTACATCGTTTCCTGAAAGCTGTCTCATTCAACAACAGTGCTGGGGATGAGTTTTCCTTTGACCAGAATGGAGAGTTAGTGTCTGGCTTAGATGTGATCAACTGGATTGTTTCCTCAAACCAATCCTTTCATCGCATCCATATTGGGAGGATGGATCCTGAAGCTCCAGCAGGACAAATCTTTAGCATTAATGAAGGTGCCATAACATGGCCCAGATTGTGTAATCAGGTAAATCTTCTTTTGCAGAAGGTTTGAGGTCTGTCTCTCCATGCAGCTATCTAAAAGAAATCCTTCAGACACATGAGAAGAGCTTTGTCTTAGAAAATGTACACTCCGTCAGTTGATGTAACAAGTGAGATGTTACATTATGTGTAGCATTATAGCGATCAGATAAAATCAAACACAAAAAAATTTAGAGTGAGAACCAAATCTTTCAAGTTATTCAATACTGATGTTGCAGGCAAAAAATGTTCAGTCTCTCAGTGAAGCTTTCTTAGAGTCCCATGGACTTTTATTACCTCTTAAAATTGTACATAAAAATAGAAAAAGAAATTCAAAACAGTATCATTCCAGAAGTTACTTGAGGAATAAAACTACACAAGTTTTTTTGAAGAGATGATGTTGACCTAATCTTCACAGATATATGGCAGAGAAATCAGGAACAGAGGACCAGCATTGAACTTAGAAAGGGGTTTTTGACAGATGGCTCTTTAAAAATGTTACAAGTTGCTTCCAAGTGTTTCCTCCACACTTGACATGTGTGTAAGTTTCTTACCTGAAAAATGGTAGGAGAAATTAAACATCAAGCATTATTATTTGATTATGACTCTTGAAAAAAATATAAAAATCAAAGCTTTACACTATGAGGTGCTACCTGTATTATTCTTCTGCCAGGCCAGGTAGGTGCATCATAAAGCAGGGCAGTTTTCATGAGACAGTGAAAAGTATTGAGTAAGGAAGCCAAACATTTTAAGCGACTTTATTATGAGGATAAGGACAGAAAGAGCAGAAAAGCAAAGAAAGCTCTTTTTTTCAGGGCATCTTTTGCTCAGTCCCACATACTCCCATTAACTCTAAAATTTTCATTCAAATGAAAATAACACCGACTGAATGGCATTTAACTGCTATGAGTTTGGTTGTTTTCAAAGTACATGTCAAAGCATGCTAGTAGGATAGATTTTCAAAAAAAAAAAAAAATGTTCCAGTGAATGTGTGTGTGAACACGTGCATGCAGGTGTGGTCCCTTTTTATTTTGACATGATTTTTGTGCCTACATATTTTCCCAGTTGGAATTCTGATTCATGTTTCTCACACGTGTCCATTTCAGAAATATCAGTGCACACACTCAGAAAGTATGAATGCTGTAAATGACCCCATCTCCTCCTTCCATTTTTTATTTTGCATTTTTAAAGACTGCAACAAAAAGCCTTCCTGAGCCCATTCACATATTTCAGAAAAATGTAGTAAGGGCACAAAGCCTTAAGGATCTCAAGGTAATTATTCTCTAGACTGCAATTCTTTTTAATTCATGGATTAGACACGACCAATTTCTGTATGTACTGAGAGCTGCCATCCTGGGTCCAGCAAGAAGGTGAAGGAGGGGAAGCTGTTTTGCTGCTATACCTGCATCCCATGTCCAGATGGGAGGATTTCGCAACAAGAAGGTAAGAGACACATTGCTCAGAATGAGAAAACAGGATGAACGCAACCCACAGAGACACGTGAATCAGTTATAAGAAAAAGTTGCTGAAGAAGAAAGCATTGTCTCTGTTTATGTGTGTGTGAATCTGTTTCTGTGAGTGTGTGGTGGGGAGAGGGTTAGTAGTTGCCTCCATCCAAGAATATTTGAAATGGTATATGCTTGGTAGCCATAATGATGAGTAGTTACCTAAATTGGTGTCCAAATTGGGAAATGGCTTTAGAAAATTATCATTAGCACTCCCTCATCAACATGAACAATTTGGTTTCATCCTTAATATAAGTGCTTTGAAAAAGGCTGACCTCCTATTGCTAGGAAAAAGTATTCCCGAAGAAAAAAAATGTCTGTTTTCATGCCTTCATTCTTGGGAGTCTGATAATTCTGCTTGATTGAATTGGGTGTGCTTTCTAGTTGACCTTCTCACTGCAAAGTCATCATGGTGAATTTAAGTCAATGGTGTTACTGCTGTGTGGCAATTTCCTGTCTGCTACACTTTACCCCCATATTCGTTGCCCTCCCCCAAAATCACTGCCTCCTAACTTACAACGTCTCCACAAGAGGAGTCATCCTGTGTTGCTTTCTCCTGTGATTTCTCCTTGGCTTTCTCACAACTAGAGGAAGTAAAAGAATGTGGATCATTCCCATGGAAATTTCCACTTGAAAGGAAGGCTTACAACATCTTGCTGAAGTTCATAGCATATCCAGTTGTTAGCACCACACACTATGTTTCTTTTTCAGACATGGAAGATTGCAAGGAATGCTCAGATGAAAGCTATCCGAGTAACACCCGGGATTTCTGTATTCTGAAGGATGTAAGCTTCCTGTCTCATGAAGAACCCTTGGGGATAAGTTTAACCTGTACAGCCCTTTCCTTTTCCATCCTGACTTCACTGGTGCTTGGCGTATTCATAAAACACCATGACACTCCCATCGTCAAGGCCAACAACAGGGACCTCACCTACAGCCTCCTTATTTCCCTCCTGCTCTGCTTCCTCTGTGCATTGCTATTCATTGGACGTCCTGAGGAGGTGACATGTGTCCTTCGGCAAACTGCCTTTGGCATCATCTTCTCGGTGGCCATTTCCTGTGTGCTGGCAAAGACCATCACCGTGGTGCTGGCTTTCATGGCCAACAAGCCTGGATCCCAGATGAGGAGGTGGGTTGGGAGGAAACTAGCCAACTCTATCATTTGTTTCTCTTCCCTCATGCAAGTGGTGATTTGCACAGTGTGGCTGTCAAGCTCTCCACCATACCCAGATGTTGACATGCACTCAGTGGGGGGACAAATCAACCTGGAGTGCAACGAAGGGTCTGTGGCAATGTTTTTCCTCATTTTAGGCTACATGGGCTTCCTTTCCTTGCTGTGTTTCACGGTGTCCTTCCATGCCAGGAAGCTGCCAGACACTTTCATCGAAGCCAAATTCATCACATTCAGCATGTTGGTCTTCTGTGGCGTGTGGCTGTCCTTTGTTCCAGGCTACCTGAGTTCCAAGGGGAAATACATTGTTGCTGTAGAGATCTTTTCTATCCTAGGCTCCAGCTCTGGGCAGCTGACTTGCATCTTTTGCCCCAAATGTTACATCATTTTGTTAAGACCTGAGCTAAACAACAGGGAGCAGCTAATAAAAAGAAAACAATGAAACATTTCAGTGCATAGGCCCTTTGCTATATCCTGAGCTATAATGTCTAATATTTATAAGGAACATATTTCTGTCTTTTTCATTTGGGTTTTTATGGTCAATTCCAAATTTGCTCTCCTATATTTCCTTTGTGCCTCTTCTGAATACTATGGGGTGTCTATGCCTCCCCTCACAGCCTCATCTAAAATCGCCCAGGTCCCCCAATGCCTTTCAGCTTTGCAAGTATCTCAAGAGGCATTGGTAAAGCGAGTGGAAAGTCTTTCAAATAAGCAAAAAGAATGGCTTGATAAATTGGAGAATTCCATTAAAAATGTGTCAACCCAATTATCTGAAGTTCATCTTAAAACTGAACACAAAAAAAATGCAACAAATGCATGAAAAGCTGGAGATGGTAGATAAAGAAACACAATTAATTAAGAAAATAAATAAGTCTATGTGGGATTCAATGACTGTGTTAGAGATGGAGAAGGCATCTTACTATCTAAAGTTTCAGAATATACCTGAAGAAAAGAATGAAGACCTGAGAGAACTAATGGTTGGCATGTTGGCAGAGAATTTAGAAATTGAAAATGAAGAAATTGCTATAGATTTGATTTATAGAGTAACTTGACTTATGCCAGAGAAAACAAACTGCCAAGGGAAGTTCATGTCAAATTTGCTCTAAGGTCAATAAGAGATAATGTTTTGAAGGCTGTACATGAGAAGCCTTTAAAGAGAGATGATCACCATGAGGTGACAGTTTTTAAGCAAGTACCATGGAGGATCAGAGAAGGATGAAAGAAATACCTATTCCTTACAACAAAATTGATTACCTTCAAGTGGCTTATGCCAGAAGGAATATTTTTCACCTGGAATGCTACAAGATATAAATTGGATTCAATTTTTAAAGCACAAGAGTTCTATGAAAAATTTAGAGTTATGCTTGAAGAGAAAGAACCCAGTGCCTCAAAAGAAGGAGAAAAAAGTGCTGAATCAATGGAAGTAACA
>NW_025335842.1:0-5795 GCF_004798865.1 Varanus komodoensis | reverse complement strand
CATAGGACTGTTTTCTGAGCCATGAAGGCTTTTTTCTGAAACTACAGATGTAAGTGAAAATATTCCACCAGCAAAGAAAGCAAACAACAAAAAGTCATCACTCAAGTTTTCAAATAATGCAATGGGGAAGTTTTTCACACAATGCCATTTTTTTCCATGAAGACAGATGGACCAGAGATGATGACAACGTGAGATGCAGCACCACCAAGGATGCGATCTCCCAGATGACAATACTAGAAATTGTAGGGGGAGGAAGAAAGACAATGCATGAAAAGAAATTCCCCTAATTTCTTCTTCATTGGCAAAGCATCTCATTGGATGTCTATGTACTGTTGGGAAATCACTATGACAGCCACAATAATCAATAAACAAATTCAGTGGGGAAGACTCCTTGCACCTTGAAGCTAAGTAGCTTACTGTAATATCACTAAGGCAACCTCTGCAGAGAAATACAAACTTACAACAGGGTTGTTGAGTAGAGGTGAAAGCAGCTAAGTGCTTCCAAATATTGTACACAGTATTTTATAACCTATTAGGAATTCAGGTACAAAGTAGTTGACAATAGAATGACAACACAATGACAGTTTGATGCCCTCATATACAGAACAGTAACACAGATCAGTGCAATGCAATGGAAAATATGAGAGAATGTAGGGTAGTTACATTTTGCTTGAATAAATTCCTGAACCCTTTCATGGATCACTGCCTTGTCATGGCAAAGGGGCTTGTGTAGCTCAATGAAGCTATGAGCTATGCCATGCAGGGCCACCCAACATGGACAGGTCATAGCAGAGAGCTCGGACAAAAGCTGATCCACTGGAGAAGGAAATGGCAACCCACTTCAGTATCCTTGGCATTAAAACCCCATGGACAGTACCAAAGGCAAAAAGATATGACACCAGAAGATGAGTCCCTCAGGTCGGAAGGTGTCCAATGAACTACTGGGGAAGAGCAGAGGGCTACTACTTGTAGCAGCAGAAAGAATGAAGTGAATGGGTCAAAGCTGAAAGGACACTCACTTGTGGATGTATCAGGTGGTGAAAGGAAAGTGTTATGCCCAATGACTCAGAGGAGTTGTTGGCACACGTGTGAGACCAAGAAGCTCCCAGGGAGAGTCAAGGTTCAGAACAGGAAGATTTGTACCTGGTGCCCATTGCACAAACACCCAGCCCACCCACCTGCCCTCTGACACTGATGAAGTTTTTCTGAGAACAGAGTCAGAGAACTTTGTAACAGGAGAAGGTAACAAAATGAAGGAACCAGCAAGCGAGCCAGTTGCTATGGTGATGACAGCACAAGATAGAGATAAAAAGTATGGGAAAGCTTTAGTGAGTGCTGAAGATAAGAGGAGAGCACGCTGCTTGGGGCAATTGGAGTCAAGGGAAATGGAAGGGAGGAGGGAGAGAAGTTTATCTGACCTACCTAGGGAGGGTTGTCCAAGGGTGAAGAGTGCATCCTAATTTGAATCCTCTCAGAAAGGAGGAGATAATGCCTGTTTAGCACCATCATTGCAAGATCCTTTCTTATTCATTGCCTGCGTAGCTTTGAAGTTCCTTAGAATAAAAGACTTAAACTCTAACTGCCAGATCCTGTGGGAGTGTTTGGGAAGAGCGCTACAGCCTTGCAACAGCAAGTGTGATGCTGTAAAGAGCTATACTCCATAGGAACCTGGAATGTAAGATCTACGAATCAAGGTGAGCTGGAGGTGGTTAAACAAGTGATGACAAGACTGAACATCGACATCTTAGGAATCAGTGAACTAAAATGGAAAGGAATGGGTGAATTCAGATGACCATCAGGTATACTACTGCGGGCAGGCATCCCTCAGAAGAAATGGAGTAGCCTTCACACTCAATTAAAGAATAGGAAAAGCAGTACTGGGATACAATCTCCAAAATGACCGAATGATCTCAGTTCGAATCCAAGGCAAACCATTCAACATCACAGTAGTCCAAGTCTATGTTCCAACCACTGGTACTGAAGAGGATGAAGTTGAATGGTTCTGCGAAGGACTACAACACCTTCTAGAATTAACACCAAAAAATGAAGTCCGTTTCATCATGGGGGATTGGAATGCTAAAGTAGAAAGCCAAAAGATAACCAGAATAACAGGCAAGTTTGGTGTTGGAGTACAAAATGAAGCAGGGCAGAGGCTGGTAGAATATTGCCAAGAGAATACAATGGTCATAGCAAACACTCTTTTCCAACAACCCAAGAGAAAACTCTACACATGGACATCACCAGACGGTCAACACAGAAATCAGATTGACTATGTGTTCTGCAGCCAAAGATGGAGAAGCTCTATACAGTCAGTAAAACAAGACCAGGAGCTGAGTGTGGCTCAGATCATGAGCTTCTTGTTGCAAAATTTAGGCTTAAATTGAAGAAAGTAGGGAAAAGCACTCGGCCACTAGGGTATGACCTATATCTTATCCCAGAGGTATATAGAGTAGAGGTGACAAACAGATTGTAGGAATTAGATTTGATGGACAGAGTTCCTGAAGAACTATGCACAGAGGTTTGCAACATAGTACAAGAGGTAGCGACTAAAACCATCCCAAAGAAAAAGAAATGCAAGAAAGCAAAATGGCTGTCTGCGGAAGCTTTACAAATAGCTGAGGAAAGAAGGAAAGGGAAAGGCTAGGGAGGAAGAGAAAGATACACCCAACTTAATGCAGAATTCCAGAGAATAGCTAGAAGAGATAGGAAAGCCTTCTTAAATGAACAGTGCAAAGAAATACAAGAAAAAAAATAGCATAGGGAGGAACAGAATTCTGTTCAAGATAATTGGAGATATGAAGGGAACATTTCATGGAAAGATTGGCATGTTAAAGGACCAAAATGGCAGGGACCTAACAGAGGCAGAAATGATTAAGAAGATGTGGCAAAATTACATGGAAGAACTATGCAAGAAAGATTGTAACATCCCTGATAACCACAATGGGGTGGTCACTGACCTCGAACCAGACATCCTGGAATGTGAAGTCAAATGGGCCTTAGGAAGTCTGAGCAAACAACAAAGCTAGTGGAGGTGACAGTATTCCAGCTGAGTTATTCAAAATCTGAAAAGACGATGCAGTAAAGGTGCTGCACTCAATATGCCAGCAAATTTGGAAAACTCAGCAGTGGCCACAGGATTGGAAAAGTCAGTTAACATTCTGATTCCAAAAGGAAATGCCAAAGAATGTTCAAACGACTGCACCATTTTACTCATTTCGCATGCTAGCAAAGTTATGCTCAAAATCCTACAAGCGAGGCTCCAGAAGTATGAGGACTGAGAACTACCAGAAGTACAGGCAGGATTTCGAAGAGGCACAGGAACTAGACATCGAATTGCCAACATACTCTGGATCATGGAGACAGCTAAGAAGTTACAGAAAAAAATCTACTTCTGCTTCATTGACTGTGCTAAAGCCTTTGATTGTGTGGATCACAACAAATTGTGGCAGGTTCTTAAAGAGATGGGCGTACCAGACCATCTTATTTGTCCCTTGAGAAACCTATATGCGGGTCAAAAACCATCAGTGAGAACTGGACATGGAAACAGTGAGTGGTTCAAAATTGAGAAAGGAGTTCGGCAAGGCTGCATCCTGTCGCCCAGCTGATTTAACTTATATGCAGAGTACATCATGAGAAAGGCAAGGCTAGATGAATTACAAGTTGGAATTAAAATTGGTAGGAGAAATATCAAAAACCTCAGGTAAGCAGATGATACCTCTCTAATGGCAGAAAGTGAAGAGGAACTAAAGAGCCTCTTGATGGGGGTGACGGAGGAGAGCGCAAAAGTTGGCTTGAAACTCACCATTAAGAAAACTAAGATCATGGCATCTGGTCCTCTCACTTCCTGGCAAATAGATGGGAAAGAAATGGAGGTAGTGACAGATTTTATTTTTCTGGGCTCCAAGATCACCGCAGATGGGGACTGCAGCCAAGAAATTAAAAGACACTTGCTCCTTGGGAGGAAAGCTATGGCAAATCTAGACAGCATACTGAGAAGCAGAGACATCACCCTGCCAACAAAAGTTCATATAGTCAAGGCTATGTTTTTCCCAGTTGCAATGTATGACTGTGAACGTTGGACCATAAGGAAGGCTGGGAGCCAAAGTATTGAGACCTTTGAATTGTGGTGCTGAAGAAGACTCTTGAAAGTCCCTTGGACTGCTAGGCAATCAAACCAGTCAGTCCTAGAGGAAATCAACCCAGACTGCTCTTTAGAAGGCCAGATACTGAAGATGAAACTCAAATACTTTGACCACCTAATGAGAAGTAAGGGCTCACTGGAGAAGAACCAAATGCTGGGAACAATTGACAGCAAAAGAAGGGGACGGTAGAGAATGAGGTGGACAGATGGAGTCAGTGAAGCATTAGGTGTGAGCTTCAGTGGACTCCACGGGATAGTGGAGTACAGGAAGGCCTGGAGGAATGTTGTCCATGGGGTCACATTGGGTCGGACACAACTTTGTGACTAAAAACAACAGCAACAAATTAGTCAAGAAGGACCATTTTAAAATCTCATGAGAAATACATTTAGAGAAGGATATAGATAAGAATGAGGTGAAATACAGGATGAAAGAATATTAAAACATATGTCAATTAGAATTATGCATTTTTTATACACTAGTATCGATATGGTACCTGACACTGGTAAAATTATTTTATATGGATAATATATATTCTCGTTTATGTTGCGGATGTGGGATTTCCATATTTGGTTGGATTTTGCTATTTGCATAATGATACTAAGGGATTACAATGATACTAAATTTAAAAATTGAAGCAGATCCTGAAATAGCATTACTGTTAATATTTTATGAAAAGAAATGTAAATGGAACATTGAAGAATTAATAATAAATTGGGAACAGCAGCAAAATTGATAATAGCAAAAAAATGAAAGCAGAAACTGGATCTTCATTTAACTGAATGGTATAAAAATTTGAATTATAGCTTTTAATGATAAGTTGATTTGTGGAATTGGGGTGAAAAAAGGACTGATAAGAAGAATGATTTTAATTATTTATGGAGTTCATTTATTGAATATGTATTAATGAAGGTAAAAATATTATACAGCCATGGTCCCAGTGGTGGGGTGTAGTGGCTGTGTTTTTTTCTGTTTTCTATACAAAGTTTTTTCTGTATTTTGTGCTGTTCTTTTTTAAGAAGAACTGTTGGGGTATTTCTATATTTTGTGCTGTTTCTGTATTTTGTGCTGTTGGGGTCCCCGAGGATGTTGGTCCAGGGGGACTTCAACTTCCATTCCGAGGCGCTTCTATCCAGGGCTGCTCAGGACTTCATGGCTTGCATGGCAGCCATGGGGCTTTCTCAATATATCGCTGACCCAACCCATGAAAGAGGTCACACGCTTGACCTGGTTTTCTCAATGGGGTGGGAAGAGGGTGGCCTGGAAGTGAGAAACGTGACCTTAACTTCCTTGTTATGATCAGACCACTTCCTTGTGAGGTTTGTGCTTGGGGATGGTTCCTCCCTCTGGATGGGTGCGGACCCTATTAAGATGGTCTGCCCTCAGAGCAAGATGGATCCAGATGTATTCCTGAGGGCTCTGGAGGATTTTCCGGCTGATAAAGCTGGTGTTCCTGTTGATGTCCTGGTTGATTCGAGGAAAAGGGAGATGACCAGGGCAATAGACATGATCACTCCTAAGTGTCCTCTCCCAACTAGCAGAGCCCCCTCGGCACCATGGTATATGCCTGAGTTGCGGGCAATGAAGCAGGCTGGGAGACGATTAGAGCACAGGTGGAGGAAATCTTGGGATGAACCTGACCGAACACACACGCTC
>NW_025335841.1:23315-24405 GCF_004798865.1 Varanus komodoensis | reverse complement strand
GATGTGTGGCCAGAGGCCTTCCAACCCCCTTCCAGGGCTCTTGAATCTGGGACCAAACATGAGGACATGTTAGAAATGGCAAGCATGTCTACCAAGAAGTCTTCCTGGGGCTCTGCTACCTTGCTATGTTCGGCTGGCCTTGGAAAGACCAGTAAGGCCTCCTTAGAGGGTCCCAGAAATCAGCTACATATAGAGCTGCTGGCTTGGTGTCCTGATCCTGAGACATTTAGGACTGTGTTTGTCATCAGCAAAACCCGGAGCAGGATCTGCATCCCTTTGTGGTTCCTACAGTTTCTTCATACAGGTGCAACACTTGAGGGACAGTGTGTGTTATTGGCCATTTGAGCTTTTACTTTCTGTGCGAACTGCAGCTTCCAAACCAGCCACAGGAACACTGATAATGTACAACCATCAGGACGATAAATAGAGATAGCAGAGCACTGGACATTCCCAGTCCCAGAATATATTTTTCCCTGGTTTGCTTCTCTCATGGACTATGACTGGTGCTCCTAAAACAAATTTATTCATTTCTTTCCTCCTACTTCTATGCTGCCCCATAACCTGAGGCTTCTCTGGGTGGCTTACAAGTGCTGAAAACAGCACATCAATGCAATCAATAAAAAAGATAAAAGCAGTAAAAGAAGAAACTAGTTTGCACATCCCATATAATAAAAATTAAATAAACCTTACAGAACAGGACCAAGTACAACCAGATATATTAACACCCAACATTAAATAAAGAATCAAAAACAACATATACTTTAAATTAACCAGATCCAAGTATTGCCACACCAGTTCCCCCTTCATAATCCATTTCATAGGACAGACTCTTGTGCTCAGATCTGGATCTTCAATATTATTCAATGATGAATTCAGATTTCTGAATTGCATGGTTATGAAGGAAATGAGGGATTACCTGAACATGCTATTTCCACTGTATTTAATTTCATTTTATTATTTCATTTCATTTCATTTCTTTATTTGCAGTGAAGTAGCCAGAAAGTCCTGGAAGATCCTGTCCTTCCTCTTTGCCATTCATGAGATCAACCAGAACCCCGAGCTCTTACCGAACATCACCCTGGGCTACAGC
>NW_025335841.1:20642-23118 GCF_004798865.1 Varanus komodoensis | reverse complement strand
GTAATGGTGAGCCATTTGCAGGCTGGGCTTCACTCTACTTTGCTATCCATCCAAAAGCCTAAAAAGCTGGGTGATGGAAGTCCAGAGAGGGACTGGAGAGGGAGAGTTGAGAGTATTTGAAAGGATCTGTTTAGGGGACATCCACAGTGAAGATGGGGGACCTAGCATGGACTCTCATGGGGTGGCTGAGCCGTTGATGGTGTGTATATGTCCCGCTGCTTCTGTTCTACAAGCTGCCCCCACCCTTTTCCAAACAGAATGAGAAAATGCTACAAGAAAAAGATTTCTTATTCATTTCATTTCCAAACCATCTATTTCTTTGGAAACAGTTAAAACATTAAAATAAAATACAATCAGATGCAAATATAAAATGCAATGTCAGCAATTGAAAGAATAAAATAAAGCACAAGTCACATTCTGCCACAGGAATAGGAAGCATAAACATCCAGCCCTCAGTCACTAAAATAACGGAGAGCAGAGCAGGCCATTCCCTGATGAGGAAACCTAAAAGTGGACCGATTTGGGGAGGGTGCTGAAGAAGACCTTCCCCTTTAGAGCCACAGCCTTGCTCTGCTGACGGAGCTCCTTAAGAGGGCCTCTGAAGATCCAGGAGGTCCTTTAGATCCCCTCCTTCTAAGCCATTCAGAGCTTGAACACTCAACAACACCAACCCTTTGAATTGCAGCAGAAAAAGGATGGGTTTCCAGCACTAGTTTCAGCACTCCAGGAGAACCTGTCTGCTTCCTTTGGAGTCCACTAAGTCGCAAGCCACCATCACATGGAGTACTAGGCCCATTTGGCTGCAAAGGGGACCAGACAGTTTTGAGGGGGAGGCTATCAATGCTGACCAGGGCCCTTTGCTATAGGTTGTTCTCAGTATCAGAAGCAGTACCTCTCTTTATCCATTATGTCATTGTTTTATCTTTTTCTATGGTTAATTGCTGCTTTATTGTGATTTATGTATGTTTTTAAGTTCTAACATTGTAAACTGCCCAGAGAAGTTTGGGGTATGGGGCAGCATAAAAAAGGAATTAAATAAATGAAACAGAAATAAATCCCACCTCCTGTGGCATATGGGGAGCATACTGCACTGCCCAGTGAGCATTGACGGTGGGGCAGTATAGAAAGGAAGCATAAAGTAACAGTACAGTTGAACTCCTGGCTGATGGGCATGTGTGTGGCTGAGCAAGAGGCCCACTGCTCATAACTATCCTTTGTCCTTCCCCCACTCTGTATCCAGTGGGTGACGCCAAACAGTTCATCCCTCGAGATTCTTGGGACCCCCTTGCGTACGAAGGTGAGCATCAGAATGACAGAATGACTAAACGCTCTCCCCTTAGTGTCCATGTTGCCTGTATTTGTGCTGTGCTCGCCAGGAACTGAGCCCCTCATGGCAGCTGCACAGGCCCCATCCCTCTTCCATGCTGTGATTTGCAGGCTTTGTAATGGAAGAAGGTCTCAGGTTGCACAACGGAGGGTCCATGAGCATTCATGGGCCTGTTCTTGACTCAGGTTGCTTTCTGGGATGTGGCTGAGCATCTGAAGAGGGATTGTCCTGACAGGACTATAGCACAACAATGTGGGAGCAGGGCAAGACAGGAAACATTGCTCCCCATTGCAGTGTCCTTCTGTAATGAATGAGACCTCCCACTCTCTATTCATTGATACCACTGGTCTACAAATTTTGGGAAATTATTGAGTACTAATTCTTACATATTTTGATTAGATGAATTAGAAAACAGGTGATAAAGATGCTGACTGGCAAATATTTTCAAGATATTTCACAATAAAGATTCATACACAGGCAAATATATTTGCCTACAAGGGAGGCAGGTGTCTGATGATCAGTGGACCCAAACTTTAGCCCACCATGTGCTCCTCCTCCACCTCATCTAATTTCACAGAGTGACATGAATAACCACTCTCATTGCTATATCACATTTCGCAGAATAGTTATGGAGCATAATCGCACATCCCCCTTGTAATTTTGCATTATTTTGATGCAATTTTGACCTGAAGTTGCTTCTAGGAAACTGAAGCCAATTAATACTCAAAACTTAATTTTCCTTTATTAGTGACCCGATTCTGGTACAATTTTTTCCCCATTTCCAAGGCTTTCTCCTTGTTGACCAGTGTAGTTGAGGTGCAACTGATCAGCTGAAATAATGTAGAACACTACTCTCTTCCTTCCTTCTTAGGTCACCTATGGGTTCAGTTCCCCTGTTCTTCCTGATACAGCTCTGCTGCCTTTTTTCTACCCAATGATTCCCAAAGACATGACCCAGCACTTGAGGATTATCAAGCTGATCCTGCATTTCTGATGGACACTGGTTGGCCTTGCTGCTCCAGACACCAACAACGGAGAGAGGTTCATGAGGACCCTGACAGCAGAGCTCACCAGGAATGGCATCTGTGTTGTTTATGCAGAAAGCATCCCAAAACTGTATGAGAATAAACACCAGATCCATCCATCTTC
>NW_025335841.1:16604-19369 GCF_004798865.1 Varanus komodoensis | reverse complement strand
AGATGGGGCTCCGCAGACCCCAAAATTGCCATTAGCCAGGATGCCACAGTGTTGCCCAAATGGCTCCACCAGGTATGTGAAGACCACTGGTTTTTCTTCTACTAAGTGCCCTGTTTCTCTTAAGCTGGACTGCGGAGCATGGTGGGAAATGCAAAAGATGATAGGGAGATGCCTTCTGGAGAACCATGCCTGGATGTTCAAAATAGGCCCTCAGTACCTCTCCAGAGTTTCCAGCAGGTCTTTCCTGCCTTGTCTGGACACACTGGGCCCTGAAGCTGAGCCTTCTGCACAGAAGAGTACTGAAAAGGGGATGGTCGTAAATTGCTCCACTGTCCTGAGTCTTAGAAGACAGGTCCTTTCCCAGTGACACTTGGGGTGGGGGTGGGACACACGGTTTACATGGGGACTGACCAGAAAAGACTCCATGACAATATGCAGCTGCCAGTGTCTCAGTTTGGTTTTAGGAGCCATGCTGTTTCTCCAGGGATAAGCTAGCCATTCTATTTCCTCTGCTGTCTCCTCCCTTCCCACTCAGCCCCTACCCAGCTCCAGGTGTGTGGAGAGCTGCCACCCAGGATTCTTCAGGGTGGCTCAGGAAGGGAGGCCTGTCTGCTGCTATGCCTGCGCCCCCTGTCCGGAAGGGACCATCTCCACCCAGGAAGGTGGGTCACTTCAAAGAGAATGGAAGCCCCCGAGGAGAGGATCAAGGACACAGGCAGGAATTGGGGGTGAAAGAGTTGTTGAAGACATTTTGTGACCTGGAGCAGTTCTTCTACTATTCCTATTTTATTTCATTTCATTAAAAATCTGTGTCAAGCAAGAATTATAGGATGCAAACAGTTCAGACCCCTTCTCATCTAGGAAAGCAGCATTGTATAGCCTCAGGTTGGTCACTAAGAGCCTCCCCCGTCAACCAGTCTCATGTGGAACATCCATCCAGGGCTGGGGGAAGAAGGGGACAACCCAGCTCAAGTAGGTGGTTGTCTACTGCATGAACTGCTTCCCTACGGCCTTCTGTTTCCCCTCAGAGTTCTGATATATTTTGCATCCTTTACAAATGCCTTTGCTCTGCGATGAGCTATGTCACCCTTTTCTTTGAAGCCTAAACAATATATCCACCATTTGACAATCCTTATCTCCTTTAGGAGGTATTACTTCGTATTTCTGAAAGTTCCTCTAGGCCACATTTTCCCCACACTCAACTANATGGCATATTTTGCTTGGCTAAAGATGTTCAGAGAAAGGTCCACTAATCAGGTGAATTCTAAGATATCAGAACAAGGGCTCACGTGGATATGAAAAGGCAAGACGTATGGTCCACCTCAAGGCAGAGAGAATTGCTCAGAGGGAACGATCAACAGCAGAATCCTTCTCCAAATTTTCCCCCTACAGCCTTTGTACTGCCAACATTCCTAATGAGACAAGGGCCAGCTGCGGAACGGTTTTTTGCATCTCTACCGTGTTTGGCTGCTGTGCAGCCAAGGCCCTCATTGTGATTCAGAGCAACATGAAGAGACAGAAAAGGAAAAACATGTGGCACACTGCGGTCTTCACACATTGCAGGGGGTGAGATTAAATCCCAGTTGCATCTTCTCAAAGGTCCTCTCTGAGGGAAAAGGTTCAGTCCATACATTTCTGTCTCATCCAGCAGCTAAAGCTCCCTCAGCAGTGGCAGTCTGGTCAGCATCCCATCTGAACTAAAAGATTTATCCTGTGGCTACTGCATGCTGCCTGGGGAACAGAAGCTTTCAGCACTTCACCCGTTCCTTCCCTGCTTCAGCAGCCACTGTGTAGTTGCTGCCCCACGAGCGGGGAGCCCTCCATGCTTAATGTTTTGCTAGTGGATCTGGAAGGGAAGTGTGCATTCCATTCATTGCAGATGCAGAGCAGTGCAGCAGGTGCCCAGAAGATCAACACCCAAACAAGGACCAAGATGGATGCATCCCCAAGGACATCACCTTCCTCACCTTCCAAGAACCTCTGGGGATCACCCTGGTTTGTGCTGCCCTATTGTTCTGCCTCACAACTGGACTCATGCTGGGACTCTTCACTAAATTTCTCGAAACTCCAATTGTCAAAGCCAACAACCTGGACCTCTCCTACATACTTTTCATTTCCCTCCTGCTCTCCTTTTTGTCTGCCTTTCTCTTTATTGGTCAGCCAAGGAAAGCCACCTGCCTCCTCCGGCAAACCACCTTCAGCATCATCTTCTCAGTGGCCATCTCTTCTCTCTTGGCCAAAACAATCACCGTGGTGCTGGCCTTCCTGGCCACCAAGCCAGGCAACAGGGTGAGGGGATGGCTGGGTAAGAGCCTGGCCAACTCTATTGTCATCTCGTGTTCCAGTGTCCAGGTTCTCCTCTGCATCATCTGGCTGGCCACCTCTCCACCATTCCCTGACTCTGACAAGTACTCCGAGGCTGGACTCATCATCCTGCAGTGCAATGAAGGCTCTGTGGCCATGTTCTACACTGCCCTTGGCTACATGGGCTTCCTGTCTGCAGTCTGCTTCATGGTGGCTTTCCTGGCCAGGAAGCTCCCTGGGTCCTTCAATGAGGCAAAACTGATCACCTTCAGCATGCTGGTCTTCTGCAGCGTCTGGGTCTCCTTTGTGCCCACCTACCTGAGCACCAGAGGCAAGTACACTGTGGCCGTGCAGGTCTTCTCCATCTTGGCCTCCAGTGCTGGGCTACTGGGCTGCATCTTCCTCCCCAAGTGCTACATTATCCTACTGCGGCCAGATATGAATACGAAGGAGCATTTAAC
>NW_025335841.1:12314-16581 GCF_004798865.1 Varanus komodoensis | reverse complement strand
ATGCAGCAGGTTTTCATTTTTATTATTTTTTGAATTAATTTCTCAGACCTTTTTTTCTTGTCAGCTGGTCAGCCAAGGACCTCCTTTCTGATAACTCTGCATTGGTTTCTTTTTACTTCATGCAAAACTAGATATCAATCCCTGCACGATTTCATTCTTTTGCTTTCAGTCCAGCTCTCCAAGCTGTCACATTCCCCTTGAAATTTCTTTGTCTTTGGGGGTACTAGTTATCCTGCTGGTTTTGAGTCTTCTGCTTATTTAAGCAGCTTTCCTTGTACCTTCTGTTCTGCGGCTTTAATCAAAACATTGAAGAATCCTGGGTGCAGGACTGAGCCCTGCAGTGTCCTCATCAGATTTTTGATCCGGATTTCAAGAAATGCTGTGGTGAAGTCAAAATCTACAAGATTGGCAGAGGAATGTAGTGAATCAAAAGCAGCTTCCCAGTCCATTTAATATTACCCTAGCTCCACTTCAATATTCTGGAGTAATCCACAACATTTCCTTGTCCATCTTCCCTTGAACACCCACACTGATAGGGCCCATACCCTCTCCTGCAAGCCCATTCCATATCCCCGGGGTCACAGCCATCAGGAAGAGCTTCCTGACATCCAACCTTAAAACCAGTTCTTCAGCTTTGCCTCATTGGACCATCTGCTTTCCTACACTGCATCTTGGCCTCTGCTGCTAGGTTTCTGAGCTGCATCTCCCCCCTGAAATAGCACATCATTTTCTTGAGGCCTGACCTGAACGGGAAGGGGCTTCTCATGATGAATGTGAAAAATGGCACCCATTTAATTAGGAGATCTTCAGAGGCCTCTCTGGGCATACATCTACTTCTCCCTCTCCCCCACTGATTATTCTTATTATTCTTCTGGCAAATGTAGATCTTTGTATACTTGGATTGCTCCTGACACTGAGTGATTGCAATAAACAAAGAAGTAAACAAATCAACACCAAAGATTTTATTTCATGCATGTCCGGGCAATGTGCATTTCCCTTAATCCTATACTTCCTCCTAAAAGCAATGCTGCCTTGAGTCAATGCTGTAACTCAAAATGTACTCAGAACTTGTTTCTGCATGCAAGGTATGGCAACATTAAGGCACTCAATTGAAGCTGGAGCAATGCAGCTCTTATGAAACCACTGATCAATTAAGAAGGAGCAATGAGGAAAACAAGGGAGAAGGAATGGGGTGATTTGTACCCTGGTCCTAGCACCCCACGAGTACTCTTGGAACAGGGCAGGAGTTGCAAAAAGGAAAAGGGGTGGAACTCCTCAACTGTGCAGATAGGATAAAAATTCCTCCCATCACTGATACTTTCTGAAAACTGCCTATCTCTTCTTACCTCCGGTTTCCTTGGATGTTGATATGTGATTTGGATTGGGAAAGATTGGCATTTGGGGCTGCAACGTGAGTATTCATGGATGTCCAAAGGGGCCTGTCAGCTGGCAGCTTTCATACAAGCATGGAAAAGCAAGGATACATTGTGTTCCAGCCTAAGAGGTTGCTGGGCTTGAATTTCAAGCCTGACATCAGTTTTTGACAGCAAAGAGGGGAGAGGAAGTGCTGTGTGTGTGGCAAGAAGGTGTGTGAAAGAAGCCCCGTTTCCTCCTGCTGCCAGCCCAGGTGTGCAGGAACAGTGGCTGATCAGAATCCTAGAATCATGCAATGGAAGAGCTGGACACTGCCAGGCCTTCGCGTCCCTCCCCTGCTGTTGCAAGACACCAATTTACTACATCCCACTCAGATGACCAGCCATTTGCCTCTAATGCGGGAGAGCTCATGACCTTTTGGGGAAACTGGGTCCACTCTCACACTGCCCTGCCACAGATTTTTTCTGGTATCTCACCTAAATCGGGTTTTTGCACATGGAGTTCATTGTTCCGTGCCCTGCACTTTGGGATGATGGAGAGGAGGCTCTGTCCTTTAACTTTGTGACAGCCTTCCAGGTACCTATAGAAAGTCCCCCGTCAGTCTTCTCTTTTGGAGGCTGAACATTGCCTGTACTTTCAAGCTTTCCACACAGAGCTTGGTTTCCCGCCCCTGGATCATCCTTCTTGCCACTCCCTTGCCTAAAATGCGGATTCTTCCCTGGAACCCCCACTCAGATGCAGCCCACCCAGTGTGGCAAGTGGAGGAACTGGGGTTCTTTTCACCCCATGGACACACATGCAAAGCCTCCCTGATCCACTTAGCAGGGCAAATGTGTCTTCTCATTAGGGTCATGCCAGGGGAGCCTCTGCCCAGAGACTGATAACACTGCAGAAGAGAGATTTCCCATTGGGGCTTAATTACATCCCAGCAGAACTTCATGCAATACCCCCTAATCAGTCCATTCAAAGTTTCCATTCTGAGGCAGAAGCCACTTTTCTCTACCAGCACTTGTGGGACAGCTGGTGCCATGGGGCCTGCCTGGATAATTCCAGTGATGCTTGTGCTACTGATGGGACCATCCCTGCTCCCTAGATTGGGAGGGAGGCAGAAGCCCCCCTGTGTGGAGGGGGATGGATGGATTGAAGCATGGAGGGGAAAGGACCTTAGCAGAGGGACCTCCTTCTTCCTCTCAACAGCCAAGCAGGCTGCAAATAGGTCTCACTGAAGATTACCTCATGTGCAAGGAGGGGGCACTCTGTGGAGAGAAAAGGGGAACCCAGGAGGTCCCCAAGTCTCAGGGAGGGCTGGTGGAAAGAGACACAGCAGCCCCCAGAGTCTCTCCCCTCCCCACTTCTCTTCTTCTCCCCCATCTGACCTTTTGGGAGAAGGTCCATCACCAGGAGTATTGGTGCTTTACCCAGGGGGACTGCTTTTTGGGTCAGAGGGACCCTCCAAACAGGAGGGAAGGAGGGACAGGACAGGAAAGGGAGGGTTTAGGTGGGAACCCTTGGGCAAAATAAGAGGGGGTTCCATGAGGGAAGGCAAGAGGAGAAGTAACATGCTGGATCAGCCCCAAATGGGACACCCCGTCCATCTGCAGTTGCCCCCTTTAGCTGCCCAGCTTCCTCCAGGAACTTCACAATATGATTGCACCACCCTGCAGTTGCAGGGCTTCTGTCTCCTCTTAGAGGAAGCTGGCAAGGTTCAACTGGGAAGTGTCTTTCCTCCCAGCATCCCAGCAAAAGGGACTGGCCCCAAGCCCCCAAACTCTTTCTCAGCGAAGCGGCTCCTCTGATGGCTCCTGCTACCCACTGCACAGACAGCACCTGCACAAGGAGGGGCCTCCTGCCCTGCTGCTGCTGGCATCCCTCAGCGGCTTCATAGAGTGTCCATGTGGCTTCATGCGGCTGCCTCTCTTCCAGTCCTCCCCACCCCCCCGGGACAATCAGAATATGCAGAGGGAGGGAGGATATCTGGCTGGCCAGGGAGGTGTCTGCTGCTTCCCTGGGAGAGGAAGGGTCCTATCCTGAGGAAGGCACTTGAAAGACATTCCCTAAATCCAAAGATTGCAGCAAGATATGACCAGGGGCAAATACTCAGTTCCAGGGTGAGTTTCTGGAGTGGGTGGTGGGAAGCTATGTCCAGGCAATGTTGGGTGAGATGAGTCTGGACAGAATCTATGTCCAAAAGGATCTGGAAGGACTATGAAAATGGGCAGGAAGGATCAGGATGGTTTTCAATGTCGATGAGTGCAAGGTCTTGCACTTGGGGCATGGGAATGGATGTCATCAGTACAGGTTAGGGGACAAGTGCCTGGATAGCAGAAGCTGTGAAAGGGATCTCGGGGTGCTGGTTGACTGCAGACTAAATGTGAGTCAGCAGTGTCTTGCAGTGGTCAAGAAAGTGAACACCACCCTGGTTGCAAAGCATGGCTTCTATATTGAGAGAGGTATTACTACCACTCTATCTGAATCTGGTGTGCCTGCTACTCGAGTATTGTGTTCAGTTTTGGACCCTTTGTTACAGGAAGGATATAGCCAGGTTAGAGTCAGTGCAGCATAGGTCCACAAGGTTGGTGGCTGGTTTGCAGGGAAAGCCATATGAGGCGAGACTGAGGGAACTGGATCTTTTCATTCTGGAGAAGAGGAGACTCAGGGGGGATCTCTTGGCGACATACAGGCATGTGAGGAGGTGTCACACAGAGATGGGTAGAGACCTGTTCTCCCATGCAGAGGAGGGCAGGATGCACTGCAACAGAGCAAAGCTCAAGGAACCAAGCTTCAATCCAGATTCCCGGAACTACTTCCTGACTCTCAGGACCCCGAGGGTATGGAATTGGCTTCCACAGGAGGTGGTTGAAGCCCCATTGGTGAGGGAGTTCAAGGATAGGCT